>NC_061822.1:10317466-10319966 GCF_019202785.1 Penaeus chinensis
TCCGGAAATCCCCATCTGAACATCACCATCATCGACCTCTCGATAAAGAAAACTTCCTGAGGCAAGTTGTTTTTAATAGGCAAGAACTTCCTGGAGGCTCTGAAAATAACTATATCGAGACCATGAGGAAATAAAACTGTCATGATGAGTAAACAAATAAAGAAAGAAATAACAAAAAACAATACCAATAATAATAATGATGACAAAAATAATAAGAATTGATAACTTCAAACTCTTTCATAAAAACCCATTCCCTAATGATTTTCTTCACAGAACAAGTAAAAAAGACAAAAACACGCAGAAAACAGAAGATTAATTATCCCGGGAGAAAAGTTCGCTTCGGCTAAGAGCAAAGGCCGGGCCTGCGAGCGGCGGCGGAGATCGATTCCCCTGTCTCATTGTGCTTCCCAAAATAGCTTTCGGTCATGGGGAGATCCTGTAGGCTCTTATCAGCTATTTTCGTATTGTTCCAGAACACTTTGCACTGCGCCAAAGCTCCGACAGAGGCCGGGCAGCGGCAGTGTGTTATCGGTGCAGTTCTGCGAAGAGGTTAGGGTTAAAGGGCCACGTGGCCTGAGGACCATTGGCGTGTAAGGCCATGTGATCACAGACTCGAGGGACTAAAGTGCCACAGAGCCACAGGGCCTTTAGGCTGAAAGGTCACAGAACCAGCGACCTGAAGGCCTGATGGGCCACAGGACCAACGGGCCAAGAGCAGGCGTGCCGAATGGCCACAGACATCGGGCTTCAGAATCGAGGGTCAACGGGAAGGCAGCGAGGTCTCTGCCAAGGCGGCGATGCTGGTGCGCCGAAGACAATCCTAACGAGGGCGACGAGACATACTCAGACCTGCTCAGACATGGATCCCGTCTGATTACTGGGCAGCCGTATCAATAAATTAGCCGTGCATTTATGCAGATTAACTACCCAATCCAGAGCGCTCCACCTTCGGCTCGGCCAAGTCCGCTGGCCCGAATCCCCCACAAATACAAACCCAACATGCCATGACTTACCCCAATGCAAGCTCAGCCAACATGCCGCCTGCGAAGATCCTGTTCAGCGCCGGTATAAATCTCACATATCACAATATGAGCTCCTTCCTCCCTACATCCTCCTCCCTCCTTCCCTCCCTGGCCTCCCAGCTTCCATCTGCTCACATTATGCAATGATATACACCAAACCTGTTACGCCGAAGACACCCTTAGGTCCTGCTACGCCGTGACGTACTACGCGACGTGGTATTTTGTGCGCTAACAATGAACCCATAAATCTTCTGCTATATTTATAGATTCAGCGCTCCTCAGCCCAATCTGGTCGGGGGCGGAGGCGGAGGCGGTGGCGGCGGCGGCTGCATGACGACGACAACCTCAAAATATGCCTCCCCTCTCCCCTCCCCATTCCTCACCCCCTCGAATTTATTTTTAGAGTGCTCGAAGAACAAGAACTTGTGACGAGGAAGAGGAGAAAAAGGACAAAGACAAGAAGACGCTGGAGGAGGAGGAGGAGGTGAACAAAGACAAGGAATTGGTAGCGAAGGAGGAGGACAAAAACATGGAGAAGGTGAAGGAGGACGAGGAAGGGGAAGAGGAGGAAGAAGAGTAGGTTAAAGAGGGACTGAGGAAGAACAGAAGGATATGAAGGAGAAAGAAGAGTATGAACTGAAGAAGAGAGGAGGTGGAGAAGCAAATGGTGAAGGAAGAACTCCAAGAGGTAGAGAAGGGATGAAATAGGAGGATGTAGGGAAGGACTGGAGAACGAGGAAACGGAAAAGAAAAGAACAGAGGACGAGGAAGAGTAGATAGATAGATAGAGAAAAAAGGAGGGAGAGAGGTAGAGAGGGAGAGAGAGAGAAACCCAATGACCCCAGCCAGAAGACACTGATGGCTGACTCGTATTAAGCGCTCCGAGACTGCCATTCCGACATGGCACGCAATATTAAGCATATCCTGCTCTTGTCTCGTAACTCCTGATCCTGTGCCGTAGCTCCTGCGTCCCCGACCCCTTCGCCCTCCTTTCCTTCACCCTCGAGTACAGGAGAAAATTACAGAAAAGGTGAAAAAAAGGGCAGGTGTTCGCTCAGGTGCGGCAAGAAGGCCTGTTCCTGGCCCCGCCCCGCCACTTTTCTTCGGGAAGCCAAAGGCCTCTCGCTCCCCGACCGGGCGACGGAGGGCCTTCTGGTTTTCGCTGATGCCAACCTCGTCCTCGGGGCCCACACGCGATCTGACGATGCTTCGGTATGGATGGGCTTAAGGGCCACTCCTGAGTGCCACTCTCTCAGGCCTGCTAAGCTTCTTCAGACATGCATGTAGTTCCCTACAACAAGCAAGCACACAGAGGCTAAACTTGGGCTCAGCCAAGCATGGCGACTGCTCCATCTTGTAATAACTTAAAGTCGCCTTTTTTCTCTCTCTCACGCAGAGCACAGGTCCAGTTCTAGGGGATTCTTGCTTCTGTTTATTCATTCATCTATTCGTAATTACTTTCTCTTCATTTTCATTAC
>NC_061822.1:10329966-10334966 GCF_019202785.1 Penaeus chinensis
GCTCCTACGAGGTCAATGTAAGCTTACAGAGAGAGGAAAAGAGAGGAAAAGAGAGGAAAAGAGAGGAAAAGAGAGAGAAAGAGAGAAAGAGAGAAAGAGAGAAAGAGAGAAAGAGGGAAAGAGTGGGAAAGAGAAAGAGAAAGAGAAAGAGAAAGAGAAAGAGAAAGAGAGAGATAGAGAGAGGGGGAAAGAGAGAGAAAGAGGGAAAGAGAGAGAAAGAGGGAAAGAGTGGGAAAGAGAAAGAGAAAGAGAAAGAGAAAGAGGAAGATAAAGAGAGAGATAGAGAGAGAGAGAGGGAAAGAGAGAGAAAGAGGGAAAGAGAGAGAAAGAGGGAAATAGAGAGAAAGAGGGAAAGAGAGAGAAAGAGGGAAAGAGTGGGAAAGAGAAATAGAAAGAGAAATAGAAAGAGAAAGAGAAAGAGAGATCGAGAGATCGAGAGATCGAGAGATCGAGAGAGAGAGAGAGAGAGAGAGAGAGAGAGAGAGAGAGAGAGAGAGAGAGAGAGAGAGAGAGAGAGAGAGAGAGAGAGAGAGAGAGTGGTAAGACGAAATCCAAATTGGTGATCATGCGGTGGCCGTATTTCAGGCGGCCCTTTATAGCAAGCCATAAATCTCCTGCGAAGGCCTCCTCGCCAGCCGCGTTTACGGAGGACGGCCTCTTCATTTTCGGAGTAAAAAAAAAAAAAAAAACTTTTTCCTTTCCTTATGTCTTAATTTTACAAAAAAAAAAAAAAAAAAAAAAAAAAAAAAAAAAAGAGAGAAAGGAGGAATGGATGGATGGATGGAAAGGGATAGAGGGGGCAAAGAAGGGCGAGGGGACAGGGGAGGGAAGGAAAAAGAGGGGAAAGAGAGGGGAAAGAGGAAGAGGAGGGAAAGGAAGAAATGATGACAATAATCAATGATGATGACAGAACATGAACAAAAGGATTTTTTTAATCCCATCTGCATGCTACGACACGGTTACGTCACCTAAAGATAAAATTTTCAACGTAAACCTTGACCACAGAAATCATAATTGGCCACTCACTTCCCCCCCCCCTCCCCCCTCACCTCATACCCTCTAAAAAACACCCTTCTTTCGTCCACCCCTTCTCTCTATTCTCCTCCCCCCTCCGCCTCTCCTCCTCCCCCCCTCCTACCCCTCCCTTTCCTTTTTTCTTCCCTATGCCCCCCATCAACCCACCGCCCTTCCCCTTTCCTTCTCCTCCCCTCCCTCCACCTCTCCCCTCCATTTACCCCCCTTCCTCCTCCTTCACCTCTCGGCTAATCCATTTTTCCTCCCGTTGTTCTCCCCTTAACACATCCTCTTCCTCATTTCCCTATTCCTTTAATTCATCCTCTTCCTCATTTCCTTTCTTATCCCCTTTATTCATTATCTTCCTCATTTCCATATTCCCTTAATTCATCCGCTTTCCCCTTTCATGACGTTCTACCTTCAATCGAATCTATTTCCTTCCCCTTTCCCTCTCCTTTACTTTTACTCCTCCTTCCACTTTTCTTCATCCCGTTCCACGTTACCCTTCATTCCCCTTAGCCATTCCTTTTCTACCTTCCCATCTCCTCTTTCATCAATTCCTCCTCTCCCTTCCTTTACCTGCCCCAATAATTAATCCTTCTTCTCATCTCTTCCTTCATCGACTTCCCTTTCCTTTCCCTCTCCTCTCCCCTCAACTCACCATTCTCCCCCACCAACTCACGTCTCTCACCTCCCCATCGACTCGTCCTCCCCCCCCCCTACCCTCACCTCCCCATCGACTCATCCTCCGCCCCTTCCCTCCCCTCCCCGTCGACTCATCCTCCTCCCCTTACTTCCCCTCCCCATCCCTCCTCCTCCTCCCCTTACTTCCCCTCCCCATCAACTCATCCTCCGCCCCTTCCCTCCCCTCCCCGTCGACTCATCCTCCTCCCCTTACTTCCCCTCCCCATCGACTCATCCTCCTCCCCTTCCCTCCCCTCCCCATCGACTCATCCTCCTCCCCTTCCCTCACCTCCCCATCGACTCATCCTCCTCCCCTTCCCTCCCCTCCCCATCGACTCATCCTCCTCCCCTTCCCTCACCTCCCCATCAACTCATCCTCCTCCCCTTCCCCCACCTCATCCTCCTCCCCTTCCCTCCCCTCCCCATCGACTCCTCCTCCTCCCCTTCCCTCACCCCCCCATCGACTCCTCCTCCCACCCACCCTCCCCTCCCCCATCAACCCCTCCCCGTGACGCAGCACCGGCGGGGTGTCCAGGCCTCCACAACAATGGCTCCTGGCCTTGCACTGTCCCTGATCCGCCCTGAGCCGTGCCCGATTGACCGACGGGCCGATAGATCAACAGGTCATTGACGCCCCCTCCCGCGCCTCCTCCCCCGCCCCCTCCGCTCTCGGGCCGCCCTCGACGCGATCCATCTCCGCGCCCGGCTGGAGACCTTCCCGAGGGCCGCCGCCGCAAGAGACACACTCGAGGCCATTACACATTTCTTATTTCCTCCTTTGTTCGCCTTCTTTGTGGGGCGGTGCGGTAAAAACGGCGTGCCTTTCCCCCGGCTTTTGCATCAGAGAGAACCCGACTCATATTCTAATTATCATCATATCACTATTGTTTCCATCTTCGAAGAACGTTTGCTTAAGAAAAAAAAAAGAGAAAAAAATAAAATCTAATCCATTTCAACGTTATCGCCCCCCCCCCCCCCCCCCCCCCCCCCCCCCCCCCCCCCCCCCCCCCCCCCCCCCCCCCCCCCCCCCCCCCCCCCCCCCCCCCCCTATTTTTTTAGGAGATGGAAGGGAAATTTTTAATTGCAGTGTGGCGACCCTTTTTTTTTTCCTCCTTTAACCGTAGGTTTGGGGTTTTTTAAAAAAAATTTTTAAACACGGTTGTACGTCCCCCCCCCCAACCGGAAAGGCGAAGCCCAAATACGGAGTACCGCCCCTACCCCCCGTTGGGGCTGTTCCCGGGGGGGTGTGAAAAAGGCCCCATTTTCTGGGGCCCTTTTCTTTTTTTAACGCGGGGGATTTTTTCCGGCTTTAGACAAAGGGGAATTGTCGATACTTTTTTTGGGGGTTTGAAAGAGGGGGGCAGGAGAGGGGGGGGGTGCCCAGAAGGAAAGAAGAAGGAAGGAAAAAAGAAGAAAAGGAAATTTTAAAAGGAGGGGGGAGGGAAAAAGGAAAGGAAAAGGGAAGGAAAGGGAAAAAACGAAAGGAAGAAAAAGGAAGGAAAGGGGGAAAAAGGGCGGAAGGAAAAGGGAAAAACAAGGAAAGGGGGGGGAAAAAAAAGGGGGAAAGGAAGGGAAAGGAGAAAAAAAAGGGAGGAAAAGGGAAGGAAGGAAGGCCCGGGGCAAAGGGAAAAACGAGGGGGCGGGGGGAAGGGCAGGGAAGGGAAGGGGACGGGGAAGGGGAAGGAAGGGCAGGGGAGGGAGGGCGGGAAAGGGGGGGAAGGGGGAAAAAAAGGGGGAAAAAGGGAAAAAAGGGAGGGGGCAGGGGGGAATTTCCTTTCCTTTCCTTTCCTTTCCTTTCCTTCCCTTCCCTCCCCTTGCCTTCCCTTCCCTTCCATTCCCTTCCCTTCCCTTCCCTTCCCTTCCCCTTCCTTTCCTTCCTTTCCTTTCCTTTCCTTTCCTTTCCTTTCCTTTCCTTTCCTTTCCTTTCCTTTCCTTTCCTTCCCTTCCCTTCCCTCCCCTTCCCTTCCTCCTTTCCTTCCTTTCCTTCCCTTCCTTTTCCCTTCCCTTCCCTCCCCTTTCCCTCCCCTTCCCTTCCCTTCCTTTCCCTCCTCTTCCCTTCCCTTCCTTTCCCTTCCCTTCCCTTCCCTTCCCTTCCCTTCCCATCCCTCCCTTCCCTCCCCTTCCCTTCCTTTCCCTCCCCTTCCCTTCCTTTCCCTCCCCTTCCCTTCCTTTCCCTCCTCTTCCCTTCCTTTCCCTCCCCTTCCCTTTCCTTCCCTCCCCTTCCCTTCCCTTCCCTCCCTTCCCTTCCCTTCCCTTTCCTTTCCTTTCCTTTCCTTTCCTTTCCTTTCCTTTCCTTACCCTTCCCTTCCCTTCCCTTCCCTTCCCTTCCCTTCCCTTCTCTTCCCTTCCCTTCCCTTCCTCCTTCCCTTCCTCCTTCCCTTCCCCCTCCCCTTCCCTTCCTCCTTCCCTTCCCCCTCCCCTTCCCTTCCTCCTTCCCTTCCCCTCTTTTCCTTTCCTTACCCTTCTCAATCCTTTTTCGCTTCCTTTGCCTTCCCTATTCTATTCTTCCCTTCCATTCCCTTCTCACCTTTTTCTTTCCCTCTTATCCCTTCTCTTTCTTCGCCTTCAGCTCACTTCTCTTCTCTTCCTTCCACTTCCTTCCTTTCCCTTCTCTTCTCTTCCTTCCACTTCCTTCCCTTCCCTTCCCTTCTCTTCTCTTCCTTCCACTTCCTTCCCTTCCCTTATCTTCCCTCCCATTCCCTTTTCTCTTCACTTCGCCTTACTCTTCTTTTCCACTTCTTTTCCTTCCCCTTTTCCTTCTGGTCCCTTTACTTCTTTCTTCTTCCCCTCCTTTCTCTCTGTCTTTCTTCTCTCTTTTCCTGATTTTTTTTCTCATCTATTTTTTTATCTCTCTCCCGTAACTTTCACTCCATTCTCTCCCCTGATACTACTTTCCTATCTCTCTCCTTCCTTCTCATTCTCTCCTCTGTCTCCCTTCCATTCTTACTACTCCCTTTTTCCTTTCCCTTCCTTTTCAAATTATTTTCATTTCCTTTTCTCTCCTTTCCACTCTCTCTTTCCTTCTCCCTTCTCTTCTCTTCCCTCCCCCCCCCAACCCCTTCTTTTCCCTCCCTTCTCTTCCTTCCTATCCATTTCATCTTTTCTTTCTTTATCTTATTTTCCTGCCCCTCTCTCCCCTCCCTAATCCAGCCCATTCCTTCCCCTCACTTCCCTCCCCCCCACCCCATCCCATCAACATCCCCTTCCCTTTCCTTTACTCCCCTTCCCTACCCTTCTCTACTGTCCTGTCCTCTCCTCTCCTTTTGCTCACCTTCCCTTCCCTTCCTCTTTTTTCCTTCTAT
>NC_061822.1:10344966-10347466 GCF_019202785.1 Penaeus chinensis
TTTCTTTCCCTCCAAGCAATCAATTTCCTCCTAGATCTAACTAATCTATGGCAACCCCACTGAACAATATATTTCATTCTTTCTAACCAATAAATTTCAGCCCTTGCTTCCGATCTGCTATACCTCCTCTAACTTTATTCCTTTCAGCCAATCTATTTCCATCCCTCTGGCCAATCAATTTCATCCCTTCTAGCCAATTATATTCTATCACCTCCAACTAATCCCTCTTAATCTCTTTCACCAATAATTTCAACCTCTAACTAATCAGTTTCATCTCCACTAACTTATCTATTTCATCCTCTCAAACAAATCTATTTCATCCTCTCAAACAAATCTATTTCACACTCTCTAACAAATCAATTTAATTCCTTTTAACCAATCTATCTCACTCCTCTCATGAATCTAACACATCCAATTTCTTTCATCTCAAGTAACCCGTCTATTCTGTCCCTCTAACCTATCTCACCCTATTTACTAATCTAGACCTATTTCACACTTTCTAGCTTATCAATATCATCCCCTCTGGTCAATCTATTTTGTCCATCTGAATACAATTTTGTCCTAGCTTAATCCCACACATCTAGTTCTCATTTTTTATCTTTTCTGTTTTCTTACCAATATTACAATTTTGTTAAACAACTGATGTACAAATTACATTAATCTTCATTTGTAAATATGTGATACCTTTGTGTAAGTACTTAATAGCTAAAGAGGTCTTGCAAACAGTTAATACAAAAATTAATGAAAAGGAACTTATGAACTATAACTAGTTAAACAATTTGTCAAATCCCTTCCATTCCCTAGATGAAAACAATTTGTATAACAATTTGTCACATGCCTTCCATATCCAACCCTAGATGAATATATGTATGGTATAACTAAACTACTTCCATGTTTACATTTATTCATTCATATTACACTTAATCTTAAAGTTTCTGCAATAGCACATGATAAAGCCAAGCTATAAAGTTTAATTATACCTCATTATCATCATCATATTATATCACTCCCATCAGAATCAAATTCTATTCTCCAAACTGACAGAAAAATAATCACAACTTTAATTACTTATATATAAAAAAAAAATTGCATTTCTATTATGAGGACATGAAATGCTATAAATAAAACACTGTATCTCTATCTATATCACATACCTGGAGCCTCTATCTTGGTGTAGTGATAAGGGTTGACGCAAACCTCCTCCTTTTTGAGGTTAAATGCGTATGTGCAGTGGTCAAGAGCGCGCAACTCGTGGTGGCTCTGTAACTCAGGCCAACGCCACAAACGGCAATAGATAACATGCGGCAGCCCCTTTCGGTGGGACACCTGCAGCCGCCCATCCAGTGACCTGCAAGAAAACACTGCGTCAGTCTAGTGCTCACAATTTTAGTTTCAGGCAGTGCACTTAATCTTACAACATCAATTCAGCCAAAAATATATTTTGCAATCATAAATCAAAGACATAATCTGCTTAGACTACAAATTCAAGTCACAGATCCATTGACCTATACTACAACATTCAAAGAAAAGAGAAGCATAAATATGAATAAGTGAACATGAGATATAATCACAAATAAGAAATGTGAAGTTCATTTTATTACATAATAATAAGCAATGGTCAGGTTTGCAAAACAATATATAAATAATAACTCAAGTCACCATATATATATAAATCTAAATGATACAGATGATAAAAGCAATATGCACAAAAACAATTATACCCAGTATACATCACTAATTATGATAATAATAATGATGATAATAGTAGTTACAATAGCAATAACAAAACAAGTATAACTGTCATTATTATTGTAGTCTTTGCTATCAACACGACTATCATAAAAAATACTTTTAAAATCAATAAATAACAATGTTAATGAAGATTACTGTCATGATGATAATGATGATGATGATGATTATAAAAATAATGGCTATAGCAACAATAACAAATACAACAATAATAATAATAATAATAATAATAATAATAATAATAATAATAATAACTACGATAATCATAATAATAATAATAATAATAATAATAATAATAATAATAACAACAATAATCATAATAATAACAATAATAATAATAATAATAATAATAATAATAATAACAACGACGATAATCATAATAATAATAATAACAATAATAATAATAATAATAACAATAATAATAATAATAACAATAATAATAATAATAACAATAATAATTATAATAATAATAATTATTATTATTATAATCATAATAACAACAACAATAATAATAATAATGACAATAAAACAGCAACAATAATAATCATAATCCTCATACATAGTAGCAATTATCATTAAAACAAAATAACCATAAGAACAAGCATAACAATAATAACAATACTAATGGTACTTCTTCTACCAAAACTACTACCACTATTACTACTACTACCACTACCACTACCACTACCACTACCACTACCACTACTACTACTACTGCAACTAGAATTACTACTACTACTAATAATAACTT
>NC_061822.1:10352466-10357466 GCF_019202785.1 Penaeus chinensis
AAAGGATAAACTGGTGAGATAGGTAGGACTAATAACTGACTCCTTGGTGACTAAGCACTTGTAAAGCCATCCATGTGTAAAGACAATAAATCAATTTATATTACACAATAGGTTGGAAGGTATTCTTGCCATCTTTGCTGATTGGTGACACAAAATAGGTAAAAATGAGGGAATCTGCTTTTAATAATGGTTACTCCAGGTTGTCCTAGGCAAGGTTGAATTACCTATGATGTATCTTGTAAAAACACTTTCTTCTATTTCAAATCTATGTTACACTATGTCACAAAAACTTTTTTATTTGTATTTTTGGGTATATATCAGTACCTAACCTATTTTTCCTAAATCTTTACTTTTCCCATCTTGGCAAAAAAACAGTTAGGTTAGGGATACCTCTGCGGACTTACCAGTAATAATAATAATAATAACAATAATAACAACAATAATAACAAAAATAATAATGATGATGATGATGATGATGATGATGATGATGATGATGATGATGATGATGATGATGATGATGATGATGATGATGATGATGATAATAATCATAATAATAATAATAGCAAGATGACAATAATAACAGTAACAATAACAATAGACTAATAATAGCAATAATACTGATACTAATATTAATAATAGACAAAAGCAATACATAATTATACCAATAATTTTAAGAATAGTAATAATGTTGATAATAATAAGGGACTACTAATAAGACTACTACTAATAATACTAATAAAATAATAACAATTATAAAAATCATAACAATGACAATAATAGCTAATACCAATAATTAATAACAATAAAAATAACAATAACAATGATTATGATAATACAATAACCATTTTCATCATAATAATAACAATAATAATAACAATGGCAATAATGATGTTGGTTACAATAACAATAACAAAATAACAATGGTTTTAACAAAGAGTATAATAGTAATAATAATAATGACAATAAAAACAATAAAAACAGTACCATTGGTAAAAGCATAATTATAATAATATTAATAACAATAATTATGGTAATTACAAGAAAAACTGTAAAATAATAATAGAATAAATATAGTAATAATAATAATAATAATAGCAGTAGTAGTAGAAGTAGTAGTCATAGCATTAGTCATAGCAGTAGCAGCAGTAGCAACAGCAGCAGTAGCCATAGCAAAAGTAGCAGCAGTACTAGTAGCACTAGCAGCAGCAAGAGGGAGCCTAGTTGTAGTAGTGTAACATATATTACTATCTGTACTACTATTGCTAGTCATAATAATAACAAGAACTATATCAATAAAAATATTAATAATAATAAGTAAGATAACAATAACAATTATAACTAACATCACGGAGTAATAATAGTAATACCATTAATGATAATATTAATAACACCAATAATAATAGTAAAAAAAAAAAATATTAATAACAACAACAACAACAATAATAATGATAAAATTATAATAACAAAAACAATAATGATAATATTAATAACAACAATAATAATAATAATAATAATAATAATAATAATAATAATAATAATAACAATAATAATAATGACAATAATAATAATAATAATAATAATAATAATAATAATAATAATAATAACAACAATAACAATAACTAACAATAACAATAATAATAATAATAATAATAATGATAATAATATCAATGATGATGACGATGATGATAAAATATATCCATAATGATAATAATAACAGCAGAAATATAATAGTAATAACAATAATAATAAATAAATATATAAATAAATAAATAAACAAATAAATAAGAGAATGAGAAAGAAATGTGTGAAAATTTGAAGATTCGCACATTCGACTGACAATTTTAGAAAGGCCATTTCAGAATTACTAGAAGTGTGCATAAGATACAGAGCTTTAAGATCACATGTAAGCTTATGTTAGTCAGAAATCAAGGAAAATTATATTTTAAAGAACCCAAAAAAAAAAAAAAAAAAAAAAAAAAAAAAAAAAAATAAATCTTAGTACCTCTTCCTTTTCCCCATGATTACATACTCTATGATGCAGGAAAAAGAAAAGGGATATTGTCATGCTAAGTGTATGAAATATGACTGAAGCTTCTGCCTACATTTTCTCCAACCATGACATTTTTTATGCAAATAAATTTATGTGTGTGTGTGTGTACATATATATATATATATATATATATATATATATATATATATATATATATATATATATTATATATAAATAAATAAATAAATAAATATCATTCTGTTTTTATACTTGATCCTGAACTTCACATTACAATATGCATCTTCTTGCATTTACTGCATTTTGAAAAAATACAGTAAATATCAACAGCAAACCATATGCATCAAATACCAAAATCAGAGCTGAAGTGTAAATTCCAGCAACTTTTTCTGCTGGGAACAAAAAATCACGAATAGGGTTCAGAAACACAAGCGAAAATATGCCTGATGAGAAATTATCAAGAGATGCTTCTGATAAAGAAATCAGACCGGAACATCGTCTTGTCATTTGCAGATCAACCTTACGCCATTAAAGAAAAAATAAGCAGCAAGTTAAATAAACCGAGTAAAGCCGTGGTAAAGTTTGAAAAGCCTTCACTAACTCCAGCTAAAAGTAATCAAATAAACCAACAAATGAAAATGACTTCAGTTACCTAACCAGAGTTACTAACAACCTCTAAAGAGAAAGAACATGCATTGAAAGATGAAAAAGGGGAACTTGGGTATGAAAGGGAGACTCAGGCAACAGAAAATGAAAAACATGCAGTTTATCTAAGGCATGAAATAACCAAGGAGACTGAAAGGGAATTAGGAGTCAAGAAGCAGTGGCAGTTTCTCTCATGAGCAAGGGAAATTTGAAGCTCCAATTGAAAATCCTAGCCTATGATTCCAGGCAATATGGGTCACATGAAAACAATGAAACAAATGACAATAATAATAATGATGATGATGATGATGATGATAGAAACAATAATAATAATAATAATAACAATATAATAATAAAAATAATAATAATAATAATAATAATAATAATAATAATAATATTATGATAATATAATAATAATAATAATAATAATAATAATAATAATAATAATAATAATCATAATCATAATAATAATAATAACAATAATCACAATCATAATGATAATAATAATAATAATAATAATAATAACAACAACAATAATAATAAATGGTAGAACAAAATATAGCAGCATTCATTAACCCATTTGCCCCATTTGGCAAGAATACCTGCCATGCTAACTGTAATACAAGTTTATTTATTGTATTTACACATAGATGGCTCTACAAGTTCTTAATCACCAAATAGCCAGTTATCAGAACTACCTATCGCACCTGTTTAAACTTTTCCTTCACTTAAGGAAAGGGTCTTTTGTATCATTTCATTTTCTAAAATATTTTAATGATGATTTTATAATCATAACATCAATAACAATAATAGCAGTATTGATAGCAATGGTATCAATAAGAAAAACACATTTTCCTGCCAATTCAAGGAATGGGAAAATCAGGATTGGTAACTAGGGCCTATTGATAGCCTCCTTGCCAGCTGAACACATGTGGATCCATCTGTATGTAACAAAATTCACCAAAAACTACAGGGGACAAAACATGAATCCAGATCGAATGGGTTAATCATATATATATATATATATATATATATATATATATATATATATATATATATATATATATATATATATATATATATATGTATATGTATATGTATATGTATATGTATATGTATATGTATATGTATATGTATATGTATATATATATTATATATATTATATATATTATATATATTATATATATTATATATATTATATATATTATATATATTATATATATTATATATATCATAATATTATATATATTATATATATTATACATATATCATATATATCATATATATTATATATATATATATATATATATATAATATACAATATGTAATATGTAATATGTAATATGTAATATGTAATATGAAATATATAATATAAATAATATAATATAATATAATATATATGTATATACACATCAATCATCACAAAAATAAACATGCTGTAAGAAAGAAAGTTAAAAAAGGAAAATGAATATATAAATAAATAAAATATGATACAAACATAAACATATATGCATTACACACACACACACACACACACACACACACACACACACACACACACACACACACACACACACACACACACACACAGAGAGAGAGAGAGAGAGAGAGAGAGAGAGAGAGAGAGAGAGAGAGAGAGAGAGAGAGAGAGAGAGAGAGAGAGAGAGAGAGAGAGAGAGAGAGTGAAAAAAAAAAAAGTTTAAAAGAAAGAAAAAACGAAAAAACAAAAAGAATAGTCCGTCCAAAAGAAAATAAAGGAAAAAAAAAAAGAGAAAAGAAAAGAAAATCAACCTTCTGACCTTAGCACAACCACAAATCCCCCAACTACCCCTTGAGAACTTCTCCCAACCGGCTGCCTTACAATCGCCACTGAAACCTTGCCAAGCGAATGATTGAGACCAGCTAACCACTTGTATATAATTTACTCGAATAGTTACCCGGTCTTGTGAAAGCTCGGCAAAAAAAAGGGGGTAGTTTGACAAATTAACCAATCTTTCTGTCTGACTCATCACCCTTGCAATAGGTCTGGTGGCAAAAAACATTTGGCTTCTTTTTTATTACTTTTTTTCATGTTTTCATGAGGTAATTATCTTATTATCCTTTTTTTTTCCTTTTTTTTTTTTTTTTTAAGTCTTCGGTTAAAATATCACTCCTTTTGAGGACTGCGTCTCTAGTATCCCCTTTTTTTTTTGGCTTTAAATGGCAATTTCTTGGCACATGTTCCCTGTTTTCTTCTTTTTTGTTGTTGGTTCAATAATTTTTCTTTATTTCTTTTATTATCCTTACCAGTTAGAATTGATCAACAAACAAGATTTTCTTTATAGCAAATAAGCTAATAATGTGCAGG
>NC_061822.1:10374966-10379966 GCF_019202785.1 Penaeus chinensis
ATTTCATCACTATTTTGAATCCCAGTTACATAGTCCATATATTCGCAATAAGGAGGAAAGGGAGAAGAAAAGGAAAACCAGAGAGGGATTAAGAGGGAGGGATGAAGGGGAAGATAGGAAGATGGGAAGGAAGGACAGAGGGAAGTGAGATGAAGAAGTGTATAAGGAAGGGAGATAAGGAGGAGGAAGAGAAGGGAGGGAGAGGGCAGGGAGCGGGGAGACGTCTGGAAGGGGGGCAGAGGGAGGGAGGGGAGGGAGAGAGGTCATGGTTGCGGTGAAAGTGATCGAGGCGGAGCG
Organism: Penaeus chinensis; assembly: GCF_019202785.1. Taxonomy (NCBI): domain Eukaryota; kingdom Metazoa; phylum Arthropoda; class Malacostraca; order Decapoda; family Penaeidae; genus Penaeus; species Penaeus chinensis. The sequence goes on from NC_061822.1 coordinate 10,375,264, forward strand.
AGTGCGGCAGCCTTGGCCCGTCGCCGCTGCCCCTCCACCAGCGTTTTCCTTATTCATTCTCTCTGGCGAATATCAAGGGCTGTTCGGGCTTTGTTGATGCGGTCGGTTGTGCCGTGACGTAATGATTTTTTTCCTAATTTCAGTTTAGGTTGTTCTCTTTCAAGGATGCGGATAGTGGCATATGGAATGAGTTGCTCTCATTAATGAGTATGCCTATTACTGCTCAGTATAATGTTTCACACACACGAACACATATATGTATATATATATATATATATCTATCTATATATCTATAAATATATATATATATATATATATATATATATGTGTGTGTGTGTATACATGTGTGTGTATGTGTGTGTGTGTGTATGTGTGTGTGTGTGTGTGTGTGTGTGTGTGTGTGTGTGTGTGTGTGTGTGTGTGTGTGTATGTGTGTGTGCATGTGTGTGTGGATAAATGAATGCATATAGGCCTACTATTTACTTATCTTTGGTACATATCACTGTTTTACTTCTGTTTCGTTGTGTATAATCTACTGTGCTGTCAAAACGAATATTATATTCCATAAAACTGTCCTGTGTTTATTATTGCCTTTTTGTCTTTGCTATATACAGTTTACCATACATCTCTCCGAGTATCATTTACCTCGCATAATAATCATGTACAGTTTGTGCTGCATGATACCGGACAGCACTGGATAAGATGCAGGGTCACTTTGTGCTGAGTTAAAACCGTGTACTATAATATCTCATTATTATATTAGGCTTATATGATTCGTTGGTGTTTTTTTTTTTTTTTTTTTTTTTTTACCCTTCGTTGTATGTAATTATTATTATTACTATTATTATCATTACTATTATTATTATTATTATTATTATTATTATTATCATTACTATTATTATTGTTATCATAATCGTTATCATTATCAATCATTATTGTTATTATAACAATAATGATAACAATATTTGCTATTATAATAATTATCATTACTATTATAATTATTATTATTATCATTATCATCATTATCTTATATTATTATTATCATTATAATTACTATTATTATTATTATCATTATCGTTGTTGTTATTATTACTTCTACTATTATTATAATTTTTGTTATTGTTATCTATATTATAGTCATTATAATCATTATCATTATTGTTACTGTAATAATTAATATTTTTATCATTATCATTGATGCAATTATTATTATCATCATGATCACTCTATCTTATCATTATTATTATTGTTATTATCATCATTATTCTTATTGTTATTATTATTATCATTCTTGTTATTGTTGTCATTGTTATTAATGATAATAATTATGATAATAGTAATGATGATGATGATAATAATAATGATAATAATAATAATAATAATAGTAATAATAATAATAATACAAATATTGATAACATTGATGCTGATTATAATAGTAATAATGATGATAATAATGATAATAGCAATAATAATAATAATGATAATAAAAACAATGATAATGATATTATAATCAGTAGAAGTAGTAATATCATTATCATTATTATCATTATCATTACTATTATTAGAATTAGTAGTAGTATCACCAATATTATTGTCATTATTACTGTTAACACTATTACTATTACAATCATTACTATTTTTATTATTATTTTAATATTTCTTTCTTATTATCGCCATCATTATTGCAGTATATTTCCTGGTTCTTGTTGTTATCATTATTTTATTTTCTTGCTGTGTTTCGAGTATCATTATTTGTATTATGTTATCATATTATTGTCAAAATGATTACTGTCATTTTATTTTTACAGAAATTACGAATTACGTCAAAAAGAAAGAAGAAAACATACACATTTACGTTACTTTGATAAGAATAAACGAATAAACGAAGAAAGAAAAAAAGATAATTTTAACGAGAATAATAAACGTTTAAAGATTTTGCATTTTTACGGTACACTCTACGGTCTGCGCTCACCCGAGTTTTATCTCGGAGTTGGTAGGTATACTCCTTGCAACGGAATTCTTAATGTCTCAGGGCTCTGGAATAGTTTTCTGCGACTCTCAAAGTGCTCTACGGACACTAAGTTTTTTCAAAGTAGGTGGCGATGAAGAAATTGTGAGCAGCATTAAGTGTAACGTAACTTATGCAATAGAACGCAATTTCAACATTCACTTCGGATGGATACCATCTCATGTTGGTATACGCAAGCTCGACCACGTACGCAAATTGGCGAAAGAAGCCTGTATCAAAGATATAGTGGACGTAGATCTTGGGATGCCTCTTGCTAGGGTTGCGCATATATTGAAAAGTTCTCATCAGGAAGAACTGGTAAATCTGACGAAAACTCAAAGGCCTGAAAGCTGTACCATAAGGCACTACGATCAGTATAGAGATAGCAAGCCCTCCTATGGGTGGCACTGAAGTCGAACCAGACAATGTGACGTGGTTTTTACCAGAAATCGTTTAGGTTACAGAGTGTACTGGCAACTGCACGGTGCAAGAAGTGCAGATGAATCTAGATGTAGACTGTGTAACAAAGAAAACAAGCGAACACTTGAGCACTATATCTCAGAATGTCAAGTGATACAGCTATTCAGACCACCTAACATGAGGTATAAAGAACTATGGGAATATTTCATTTCATCTTATATACTGGTAGATATAATCGTTGTAACCAAAGAACAGAGTTATGTAAAAACAGAGGCAAAAACATATCAATGTAATTTTCTTTTGTATGATGTTTGATTTATATTTTTATTTTACCATGTAGTCACAGAATACTGTACTATGTAAAATATATGTAAAACTGTAATCACGATCAAATGTTAATTTGCGATGCAATATCATAATTTGCAATCACAAACAGAAATTAAATAAATCAGTGTTTGCCCGTAGTGTGAAGTTAACTTTATAGTTAAGTAATGATAAAATAATTCATATGTCTTCTTAACCAAGATCGATAGTAAAATTGTTACAATGAAGCTTTCATGCTGCTTTGCTTTTAATAAAGACGTAATGCAAGCACTGTTTTTATGCCTTTGTTCTGGGGCAGTAAGACTCAATAGGTAACAGGCAAAGAAGTTATAGTCACACGAAATGCCGATATTATATTGTGGACATTTTTCAGAGCATGACATCTGAAAATATGAACCTCTTGAGCAGATATAAAGCTTCGATAAAGTAATCATTGCCTTAAAAACAGGAAAAGCTCTAACAATCTGGCTTCAGCGTTCTGTTCTGTGAAAAGTCTTGGTTTTAATGGCTTCTTAAACAAGACGATTCTTGGTATACACACGCCCGCGCATACAGTCATACATGAACACGTACAAGGACAAACACATACACGTACACACACAAATGCACACACATAAACTGGTACATGCACAAAGACACACACACACCCATATAACATACGCATACAGATACCTACGCATACAAAGGCATACACACACACTCACACACTCACACGTACACACATACATACACACATACACACAAAATCAACTGAATGAATACTATATAAATCGACGAATACAAAGTAACAAATAAAACAAGTGAAAAAACAAAGGAAATGGAAAAGGAGAAGAAAAGCAATCATTTTTTTTCTCTCTCTCTCCTTCGTTCCCTCCCTTTCTCGTTTTCAGACGCAAGATGGCGCTGGAGGGCGATCGCTCTGACACGGATTACAGTTCGCGGGTTTTCTTCTTCCACTGCATCTTCTTCGTTTTCTTCCTCGTTCTCCTTCTTCTTTTTACTCGTCCTCATTATTTCCATCTTCTTTTCTTGTTCTTTTCTTTCTTTCTACTTCGTCTTTTTTCTTTTTCTTTTTTATTTCTGCTTCGTCTCTCCTCCTCTGCATCTTCTTCGTTTTCCTTCTTCTGTTTCTTCGCCTTCTTTATTTTCATCTTCTTTTCTTGTTCTTTTCTTTTCTTTCTACTTCGTCTGTTTTTTCTTCTTAATTTTTTTTCTGCTTCATCTTCTTTATTTTCATCTTCTTTTCTTGTTCTGTTTTTTTCTTTTTTTTTGGTCTTTTTTTTCTTTTTCATTTTGCTTCGTCTTCCTCTCCTTCACTTTCTTCTAATTATTATTATCCTTATTTTCTGATCCGTTACGGAATGCAGTGTGCGTTTTTTTTTCATCGGCATCATCATTATTTTCTTCTTCTTCTTCTTTTCCTTTATTCTTCTTCTTATTATTATAATTATCATTACTGTTATCATTATCATTAATATTATTATTACTTTCTGCCTGGTCCGTTACGGAATGCAGTGCGCGTTTTATCATCTTCTTTTACTTCTTTTTCTTCATTTTCTTTTCTCCTTCTTCTTCTTCTTCTTCTTCTCCTTGTTCTTCTTCTTTTTTCTGTCTGTCCTTTTACGGTTGGTAATTCGCATATTCTTTTCAGTGTTATCACCTTTCTACTTCGTCTTCTTCTTCAACCTTCTTTTTTCTCTTCTTCTCCTCCTTCTCCATCTCCTTCTCTCCCTCCCCTTCCCTCTCCCCTTCCTCTTCCTATACCCTTTCTCTCCCACCCCCTTCTTCCTTCCTCACACCCAGCCCCTTCTCCTCCCCTACCCCCATCCTCAGTCCCCCCTCCTCGTCCTCCTTCTCTTTCCCTCCTCCTCTTCTTCTCCCTCCCCCTCCTCCTCCTCCTCATAATCCTAATCCTTCTAGTCCTCCTTTTTCCTCCTCTCTCGTTTCCTTT
>NC_061822.1:10384966-10389966 GCF_019202785.1 Penaeus chinensis
TGCATTACCACCACTATTAAAATCATTCTGCCTGCGTGAGAAATGCATAAGAACATTTTATAACAGACGTAGGGAAAAACAAATGTAGACAAACAGGCAAACTAATATAAAAAAAATCTATCTTACACTAAGAAAACTGCAATAAAGATGGATCTAGAACGAGATGCTCCCTGAAACGGTAACTAATCAGAAGCTTAAATAAGGTTAAACCAGCTATTTAGAGTGAAATATGAGTAGGAGAAAAGTGATGAGAATTAAATTATAATATACCTTATAATTCCACATTGCTAAGAAAATAAACTGTGTGTTTGTATGAGTCTGTCTGTGTGTCTGATTATATACTTTTATATACAATGCGCGCACGCACACAAACACATACATACATATATACACACGTATATATATTTCTGTATGACCATGTTTATGTATGTGTACACAGTGCATATATAAAATGTGTGTATGTATGTAGACTGTGTATGTATGCATGTATATATGCACATATCGGTACATGACTGAGAGAGAAATTTAGGTACGAAAATGGCTAGAAAGTTGAAGGTGAAAAATCAATTTGGTTTCCTTTTCACTTTGGTTTTCTCGTAACCTGCTTTTACAACGCTATTACATTTCATGGTTTTTAGATATCAGTAAATCCGGTTCTACGCTGGTTTAGAATGTTCTTGTCATCTTAATGTTAAAAGGTGTTTCCAGAGCAGACAATAACTAATATCTGTGTCCTCATTTTCACTTTTGCATTAGAGTATATGTGCTGCTACTGCAATTGCTAAGCCAGTGTGCAGGTTGGTGTTTGAAAAACGATACCAGGTGAATCTTGTCATTATGAGTAAAAACGAATAATTTGCCGTCATGTATCATGTTACGAAACGAAATTTCACCGTCCAATCATCCAATTTACGCGTATTATACTTTCCAGATAACACCGAAAAGTGTATTTGCTTGTTCAGACGCACGGCGCAAAATGCTCAGAATCACGTACGCGATGTGGAAGGTGTTGGAGGAATATTCAGAAAAAAAAAAAAAAAAAAATACACACACACGATATCAGATGGTATCATTGATGCATATTTTACTACGGTTCCCTTCCCCCTCCTCTCCCTCCACCTCCTCCCCACAAACAGTGCTCCTCAAGTGTATTCATTTAACCTAATAGTTTACGTTTCTCCGTGTCAGTCAAGGCTAACTTCATAAGTTTTCTTCAGTGGCCGGATATGACGTCACGGCCCACGGCCATTAAGGTGTAAAGAGTCTCAACTGCTCATTTTGCAGCGAACAATAACAACGACGGTCATGACTCATCACAACAGCTCCGTGGGAGAGCAGGAAATTCTCTCTATGACCTCGAAGGAAGAACAATACTGGGAGAGCGAGGGAGGATTAGCTAGGTTAGGTTAGGTGGGTGATCGAGCGGGAAATCTGCTTGATGATCCTGGGCGATGGCGTGGCAAAGCGTACCCGCTGACCTCTCGATGAACAGGTTTTCAAAACAAGTACATAGACACGGCGAGTGCGAAAGTAAGAAACATAAAAAAAAAAAAAAAAAAAAAAAAACACGAAAAAAGAAAGAAGAATGAACATGTACAGCATTTAGTTGAGTGTCTGGGTCTTGCAATGTTTTCATAAACCTTTCATTAAGCTCCGCAGTTCGTTTTACCAGACAACTGTCGCCATCTCTCGTCGAGATTGACCTGAGAAACCAAATTCCGCAGATTTGGGTAACGACTAAAATCTGTCATATATTTTAACCCCCTCTTCCCCAACTGAAAAAAATTGTAAATCAATTTTTTTTCTGATTTCAAAATAAAGACGGATGGACGGACCAGGTATGTGTATACAGATTATGCAAACTTGCACGCTGATATGTGTCGATCCATTGATCCATCTTTATATCAGTCTATCTACACATGTATACTATATTCAGTAGCAATGAATAAATAAATAAAATAAAATAAAATAAAAATATCCAGGGAATCATACAAAAGAGGCTCGTTTTCCACGGCCTTCGTTATTTCTCAGAAACACTCATGATACTTTATACCTCATTATGGTTAGAAAAGGCCGTAAAATAGGTCCCGCACGCACTCTACACCACAAAGCTGCTGGTGTTTGGATAACTAATGTTAATGCCAGTATAGTGCTTTACAGAGCGGTGTAAAACCTGTGTATACGAGTAGATAAGAACGAGAAAAGAAATAGGTAAACAATCCAGTGAATAGTAAGTAATCACGATAATAATAGTAGTGATGCATATATAGTATAGTGAAATCACGACATGGTGTTCTTAATATTAATAATAATAATAATAACAATAATAATAATTATAATAAAAATAACAATAGTGATGATAGGGACAATAATTCTAAAAACGATGATAATTATAATAAAGATAATGCTAAAAAGTAACAATAACACTTATAATGATGACAATAGTAATAATAGTAACAATAATATATAATGGTAATAATAATAATAGTATTGAGAATACTAATAGTAATGGATTCTTACCCCAAAATCAATCAATGTTTTACACAAATCCGTCACCCACTATTCCAGTCCAACGCTGAGTTTCTGATCTATTTGCGACGCCTTTCGACCCTGGAGGAAGACCCGATCATTCTCGAAGGAGTTCAGGGGCAAGCGGTACAGCCTGCACTCGCGTCTAAGCAAAATTACACAGGGAAAGTGTGTTGAGCTCCTACAAGGATGCCCTTATGATTACAGGAACTCTCTCTCTCTGCGTGTCTCATGTCTATCTCTTTCTCATTTTCTCTTCCCCCTTTTTCGCTCTTCTCTCTCTCTCTCTCTCTCTCTCTCTCTCTCTCTCTCTCTCTCTCTCTCTCTCTCTCTCTCTCTCTCTCTCTCTCTGACGAAAGAGGCCTTTCAGGGGTTGATGGTTGGGGTGAGGGAGGAGAGTGAGATGGCTCTGATAACTTTTTATCAAATGCTCACTGTCGACGAGTGCTTGATGGACAGTGGTTTTAAGCTTGTGATAGGCTTGGACACCTGTATGTGTTTGTCTGCGTAGGCACGCGCGAGCGCGCGCGTGTGTGTGCTTGTGTGCGTACGTCTGCATAGATGCCACGTCTTCATCAAGTAATGGTGTTGATTGGAACTCAGAATGCGACAGGCATCTCAATGGAATGGCCGTGTGTGAATTCGGAATCTAAGCAGAACTTAACCTGAATATAGTACGGTACATTTTAAAGACTCGTGTTAATTGGAGAGGAGGAAAAAAATGCCAGTATTCTCGATCTGGGGACACAAACCGAAATACGAGAGGAGACAATTTTGCATATTCTTTACTCCATGTGATGATATATTTATTTATTCATTTATTTATTTAGATTTTCATATGGATATATAAACATATAAAGAAACAACAACAACAACCGCTATATCACTGTAAAAAAAAAACAACTACATCACAGCCCAAGATTGTCAATAATGATGCATTTATTATCGTTCTGCGGTCTGGGCCAGTTACTCACTTTACAGCGGCAGTTGTGGCTAAGATGAATTATATAATGCTGATGGTGGTATGCCGTGGCTATACGCAGTGTGATGTAACTTTTGAGGCCATATTAACAGTATTTTGATACCTGTGATGTTCTCTCTTACTCTCTCTCTTTCTATTCTTCTCTCTTTTTCTCTCTCCTTTTTCTTTCTTTCTCTTCTTCTCTCTTTTCCCTTTCTTTCTCTCCTTTTCTCTTTTTTTCTCTTTCTTTCTCTTCTCTCTTTCTTCCCTTCTCTCTTTCTTCTTTTCTCTCTTTCTTCTCTTCTCTCTTTCTTCTCTTCGCTTTTCTTCTCTTCTTTCTTTCTTCTCTTCTCTCTTTCTTCCCTTCTCTCTTTCTTCTCTTCTCTCTTTCTTCTCTTCTCTCTTTCTTCTCTTCGCTTTTCTTCTCTTCTCTCTTTCTTCTCTTCTCTTTTTCTTCTCTTCTCTATTTCTTATCTTCTCTCTTTCTTTTCTTCTCTTTTTTTCTCTTCTTTCTTTCTTCTCTTCTCTCTTTCTTCTCTTCTTTCTTTCTTTCTCTCCTTTTTTCTCTCTCTCCCCACACTCTCAGGGGGGGAGAAGAGCACCCTTTTTTCATGGAATTTTGACGGGTCTTACTAGTTATTGTGATTTCTATTATTATTATTGTTTTATCATTATTATTACTATTACCATTGTTATTATTACTATTATCATCATTATTATTATCGTTGTTTTTATTATCATTGCTATTATAATGAATATGATTACCATAATTATTATTATCATTATTATCATCATTATCATCATTATTATTATTATTATTATTATTATTATTATTATTATTATTATTATTACTATTATCATTATTATCATTATCATTATTATCATCATCATCGTCATAATTATGTTTATAATTTATATAATTTTATTGTTATCCTTATTCTCATTCTTATTCTTATTAGTATCATCATTATTATAATTATTATTATTATTATTATTTTCATTATTTCTATCATAATAATTATTATCATTGTAATTATCATTGTTATTATCATTATTTCTTATTATCATTGTTGTTATCATTATCAGTATGTGATTATAATTGCTAATATCATTTTCATTATTAGTACTACTGTTATTATTATTATTGACATTATTATTATTGTTATTATTATTATTGTTGTTACTATTATTATTATTATGTTTAGTTTTTTTCTTTATCTTCCTGGTTTGCGCCTTTTAACTGAACACCGGGTGTAATCCATGCTCTTTGGGTGTTGGCCCTGAGTACGAGTTCTACACAGTTTTAATTGCGAGGGCCTTTCTGATAACACGGGCAGAGTCTAGAAGGGCAATTTTGTAGATGTCGTTGATGTAGAAGCCTCCGGGCATCATTTTCAGCCGCTTTTCACTTGTTTTTCTTACCCTTCATAGGTCACCAATAATAAGAATTGGAAGGGTAGCTGTTTTTATGTTCCACGTGCGTTGGATTTCAGTTTCGAGATCTTTGTAT
>NC_061822.1:10412466-10422466 GCF_019202785.1 Penaeus chinensis
AATGACAGCTGTTTTTCCAGAGGTTTTCAGAAGCAAAGATAATGAAAGAGAAGGTCTCCCCCGGCAGGAACATCGAGCGAAGGAGGTGGCAGCAGAGGTGGTTGCCCCTGACCCTCGCTCCTCAGCTCGCCAATAACACGGCTTCATGATCCCGAGCGTCTCCGCATCTTCCGCCATCGTCTTGGGAATCTTGTGACACGAACGAGGTCCGGTCACAGCAAGTGGCGAGACCCCGTCAGTGTAAGAATAAATGCCAAGTTAAAGTTAATAAAAAAAAAAAAAAAAAAAATTGTCACGACGTCTTCCGAGTCATCACGAACGCCCCAATCTCCAAACGTTTCCCGCATGACGTCACTCCACTACGCCGTGACGTCATCGGATGGCCCGACGGCAACGTAACGAGGCGAGCTGAGACAGATCGCGCGGCCAGACGCTGCCGGGAGTTTCCAGCGAGTGCACCAACTCCAACACCTGAGGAAAAAAACACACTCTGGAAGAAGTTCAAGTGAAAACTTCTTTACTGGGAAACGGTGATTTCGTTCTTCTCCGAGGGTAGACATACACGTCAAGACTTTCGAAACAACACGACGGAGGAAACTCCTTTGACGCAAAGTGCCCGTGAAGCTGTGCCGCCTTGCAGTCATGTCTCTCGCACTCCTGTTAGCCGTGACGCTTATTGCTCAGGTAAGTTTTATTACGGCAGTTCCAAGTATCTAAGCGACTATAGCAGTAACATTAGCAAGCACCTACGGACTAAGATCTCTGTTACCATGACAATAACTCTGACGAAACAACCAGACGAACATAAACGTCAAGATGGACGAGCGATAAGAGTGAGGAACTGACCCGACCTCCCTCTCGCCTGACGAAAGCAAGTTGCTGTCGGCGGCCGCGGGAAGTAATGTCGGCGGCGAGTGCTAAATAGAACGAGTTTGGAAGCAAGCTTGTTCCTTATACTTCACATTCGCTATTCTTTGAGAGTTACGTTTGTCTCTTTCCTTTACGTTTGGAATTTACGCTTTGTTTACCTATCTGTCTAGTTATCTTGCTACTTCATCTGTCCCTAAGTCAGTCGTTTTTTTTTATCAACATATCCGTTTATCTGACTGTATATTTCTATAGCCCGTCTGTCTATATGTCTGTGCATCTATCTGTCTGGTTATCGTGCTACTTCATCTGTCCCTAAGTCAGTCGTTTTTTTTTATCAACATATCCGTTTATCTGACTGTATATTTCTATAGCCCGTCTGTCTATATGTCTGTGCATCTATCTCTCTGTCTATCCCTCTGACCATTACTTATATTTCAAACTGTTTCTCTCTCTTGCTGTCTGTCTCTCAGTTTATGTCTGTGTCTCTGTCTGCCAGTCTGTCTCTCTCTCTCTCTGTCTGTTTGTCTGCATTTGTCTATCTGTCTGTGTCTCTGTCTGTCTCTTTCACTGTCTTTGTCTCTGTCCCTGTCCCTGCCCCCCCCCCTCTCTCTCTCTCTCTCTCTCTCTCTCTCTCTCTCTCTCTCTCTCTCTCTCTCTCTCTCTCTCTCTCTCTCTCTCTCTCTCTCTCTCTCTCTCTCTCTCCCTCTCTCTCTCTCTCTCTCTCTCTCTCTCTCTCTCTATCTATCTATCTATCTATCTATCTCTCCCTCTCTCTCTGTTTGTGTCTGTATGCCCTTGTCTGTCTGTTTGTCTGCCTTTGTCTATCTGTCTGTGTCTCTGTCTGTGTCTCTGTCTGTGTCTCTGTCCCTCTCTCTCTCTCTCTCTCTCTCTCTCTCTCTCTCTCTCTCTCTCTCTCTCTCTCTCTCTCTCTCTCTCTCTCTGTTCGTGTTTGTATGCCCTTGTCTGTCTGTTTGTCTTTCTTTGTCTATCTGTCTGTGTCTCTGTCTGTCAGTCTGTCTCTCTCTCTCTCTCTGTATCTGTATCTGTCCCTGTCCCTGTCTCTGTCCCTCTCTCTCTCTCTCCCTCTCCCCCTCCCTCCCCCTCCCTCTCCCTCTCTCTTTCTCTCCCTCTCTCCCTCCCTCCCTCCCTCTCTCTCTCTCTCTCTCTCTCTCTCTCTCTCTCTCTCTCTCTCTCTCTCTCTCTCTCTCTCTCTCTCTCTCTCTCTCTCTCTCTCTCTCTCTCTCTCTCTCTCTCTCTCTCTCTCTCTCTCTCTCTCTCTCTCTCTCTCCACACACACACACACACACACACACACACACACACACACACACACACACATATATATATATATATATATATATATATATATATATATATATATATACACACACACACACATATATACATGCACATATATGTATATGCTTATATATATATGCATATGCGCAAACTTTGTGCATTATTGAGTACCAACGCTTAACTATTGTTGATGTTTTTTTTTTTGTTATATTGAATGCTTTTGCGTTGCACAGTGAACAGACAATTTTCAAACATGAATTCAAGTTTTTCTATTGATTCTTTTTTTAGGATGAAAATGCACTGTCACCATGAGAACTTGTAACATGCAAACACATTTTGAAACGATCAGCTGATTATATTTATTCGAGCTTAAGTATTCTTAAGTACCATCCTTTGGGTTTTTTTTTATTTCATGATCAGTCTTTGCATGATTTACACTATTGTTAAAGCGGCCTATTGAAGCAATCGTGTGTAACCTGACTTGCATGATGGCCGTTGGGTCTAAGGCTCGGAGGTCATGCACAGGTGTAATATATGTCAATGATCCTCCTGAAAAATAATGCCAGACGCCTCTTGTTCTGAATTTTATTTAGTTTTGATATTAAGATGTTGCCAATAATATAAGATATCGTCAAGTATTAGCGTTATATCATTGCGTTACTAAGAAACTTATCTTTTCAAAATCGATTAGCAATTTTCAATGGCGGTGACTCTCTGATCCTTTTTATATTTCTTCCTAATCGTTATTTTTGTCAAACTGGAAATTGATTTCTGGCTGTCATTCTATCTGTGTTTTTTGTTCTTGTTCCTGCCTTAGACTAGGTGGTTCTTTTGAATTCAGAACTTTTCATTTTCATGGATAAAGAAAATGCTGTTAATTGAAGTCCTTGTTTCTTGTATTTGGGTGAATATTCAGATTTGAAACTCAGTATCCGAATTAATGGTAAAAGGCTGTGTATTACTCACCGCGACTCCAAATCAAATAAACAGCATGGGACATGAAAATAAACAGAAAATATTGAGTTAACCTTGACCTTGGTGCCAACAAGCCACGGCGGTTTATTATGTAAGGGCCGAGTACACAACACCTTGGTCTTCGGGTTTCTCTTTGAGGGAACGGCCAGCCTTGCTTCTCTCGGCGTCTGCGTCACCGCTTTGATATCAACTCTCTCCTCTCTGCGTCTGCGGCATCTCTTTGATGTCACCAGCTCCCCTCCCTTCGTCTGCGTCCGTGCCAACGGTCTGGCATCGAAATAGCTCCCCTCTAAGTCTGGCTCACGGCTGCGTTTCATCTCTTTCCTTTTCATTTCATCAGAATGAAGCGCAAAGTAGCGCAGATTCCGACAGCCAAAAAAAGACCAAAGAAACAAGACAGCGGCCAAGAGGCAAGCGCAGCAGGCAACGGAGCCGCGCAAGGGGGAGGAGGCGGAGGGAAGCAGGAAGGAGGGCAGCCGTTCGCGGGGAAAGTGCTTGGGCGCGAGTCGCCTTGGCCGTGTTGCGCCCCGGCCGCCCTCCTTCCCCCTGGGCACCGCCGGGCCGCTCTCACTCGTCGTCTGCCCGGCTCACCTGTCGTGGGCACCCGCCGTCTGCCCGACCCGCTGCGCCCGCTCTTTCATTCGCTCTTCCGCTGGCTGGCTGCCCGCGTTCTTTCCCCGCTGTCTGTTATGGCCGCCGCGGTGTCTGGCCGCGTATTTCGCTCCTGGTCTTTCGTTAGCAGACTGACCTGCTTCTGCTGTCGACTCTCGCTTTTATGACCAGCTCGCTCTATCTGGTTACGTGGCATGTCCTTTCAGCTATCAAACATCTGGCAATAATTAACATTTGTTCAGTCTCCAAATATACCTCAGTGCATATTTCCAGTAACCAGAAAAATACAAAATTCAAAATTTCCAATTGGACTGTTCTCCCATGAACTATCAGATCCACTCCCGTCATCTTGCAGCTTCGTGCAAGCTTATTACTACTGCTATTATTGCTACTACTGTTACTACTTCTACTACTACTACTATTACTACTGCAACTACTACTGATTCTGCTATTGATAGTATTGATACTACTACTTCTACTGGTACTAGTACCAGTACTACTATAATTACTACTATTACTATCATCACAACTACTACTACTGTTACTATTACTACTAATGATTCTATTACTAACAATATTAATATTACTACTACTTTACCACTATTAGTACTAAAACAACAACAGCTACTACTACTACTACTATTGATGCTACTGCTACTACTTCATTTATTACTACTACTACGTATATTACTATTACCACTTCTACTACTACTACTACTATTACTACTACTGTTACTACTACTACTACTACTACTACTACTATTACTGCTACTATTACAACTAGTGCTACCATTACTGATAACTACTATCACTACTGCAAATACTGATACTACTGCTGCTGCCTCTGCTACTAATTTTATTACTCCTACCACTACTACAATTTCTGCAGTTACCTTTACTACTGCTGCTAATATTCCTGGTGCTTCTCCTGCTGCTACCACAACAGCATCAACAACAACTACTCTTGCTACGCCTACTACTACTACTACTATTACTACTACTGCCATTACTGTTGCTACCGTTACTACTACTGATACTATTGTCGCTACTACTAGTCTTATCACCGCTACTACTACTACTACTACTACTACTATTACCGTTGCTACTGCTGCACTACTACTACCACTACTAAAGACTATGTTCCACCACATTCTCCATCATGCATTGAAATTCAATGCCTAATATTCACTCCTGTGTTACCTACGACCACCACCACTTCTCCTAGGACTACGGCCACGACTCCTCCAGACAGAGCTCAGCCAGGGACGACCTTGGCCACGACCCTGTCCTTCAGCGCTTCCTAGACGGAGCTCCTCCTTTCACTGTCTTCCCTGGCTGGGACCTTTTTTAATCCCAGCTGCGTGCTCGTGGCCGGCGCTCATTGCTCTTGTCATCTGTTGGTGTTGTCGTTGCTGTTTTTGTTTTGGGTGTTGTTGTTTTATCATCAGTCTTTGTTAGTTGTTATTACTGTTATTATTTTTATGGTATTGATATTACTGTGTTGATTTTATAAATATGATTATAGATGTAGTTATACATATTGTCGTTATTTTCCCATGATTGTACTTATTTACATCAAATATCAGCAACAGCAATACTGACAACTTCATTATTGCTATTCTTGTTATCATCATCATCATCATTATCATTATCATTAACAACAATCTTATCTCGTCGCTTAGCTTTCACAAATACCAATGTATCTATTAATTAATCGTCCTAGTTAAATGGCCGACAGTTTTGATATAAATTTTGTAGCACTGAAATACCCCATCTTTTTCTAGACTCACCATGATTATTCTTGATTCATTATTTAGTTAAGTAACTTCACGCCTAGCAGTCCATTCATCTCTCGCCTTTCGCCACAAACACATTAAGCGACAAAGCAACATTTCGTTCCCTCCTTGCCGCTCTTCCCTCAACGCCTACCTCTTCCTCCTCCAGACGAGCTGCCACATGTCGATGCAGGACCCTCCAGCCAGGAACGTCATGTGGAGGATGGGCTTCTCCGCCCTCCCCGAGCACCGTGATGACGACTACCTCATCTGCAACGAGAACGGCGGTCGTAAGTGCCCTCCTTGTGGTGACAGCATCGACAGCCCGCCTCCACACCCCCATGAGGCAGGGGGCGTCTGGGCCACAGGCATCATCACCAGGACCTACAGCGAAGGAGAGGTGAGAGAGGAGGGGAAGGAAAGGGGATAGAGGAGGGAATGGAGAGGGAGGGAGAATGAGAGAGTATGAGACGAAGGGAGAGACATGGAGAGTATGAGAAGAAAGGAAGTGGATGGTTAAAAAAAGGGGAAGAAGAGAGATAGAGATAGAAATAGAGATAGAGACAAAGATAGAGAGAGAGAGAGAGAGAGTGTGTGTGTGAGAGAGAGAGAGGGGTGTAATAAATAAATAAAAAACCTGAAATATAACACAGGAAGCGCAAAATGAAGAAAACTAAAATAAAAAATAACACAGCTCTAAACAAAAAAAAGAAAAAAAAAATAGAAGAAACAAATCAAACAACAATAACTAACCGAACACCACAAAACACGGCCTTTAATTCCACCATTCTCCCTTCCTCACGTGCCAGACCATCGAGGTGCACGTGAACGTTACCCGAAGCCACGGCGGTTACGTTCAGCTGAAGCTCTGCCCAAACAACGACATCAACACCCCCGTGACTCAGAGCTGCCTTGACCAGTGAGTATTTATCAGTCCAGTCGTCCGTCTTGTGCTTAGATCTTATTTTCATCCCTGTTCTCGACGTAGGTAAATGATACTTCTGAAATATTAATTCGGTGTGTAGGTTATTAACATTAATTACCATGGCTGTATATGGTAGAAGTCGCTAAGGTTTTATTGTTACCACACGGCTAGAGCTTAGCGGCAGGACAAGGATATATTGATATAAAACCTTATATAGAGATTATATATATATATATATATATATATATATATATATATATACATATTACGCATCTTTCATAATCACTCTGATCATCTAAGAAAAAGCTTAATTCAGCGCCACAAAAAGGATATACCAAGAGAAAACCTGAAATGACCCCAACATGTACCCTCATTTTGATTATTTATAGTATTTTTTATTAGAAGTCTTTTATATTCTTGTTTATATTACTTTATTTGGTAGTTTTAGGGTACTATTTAGGGTAGCTATTACTGTTTTTGATCTATCAAAGTCTTTACCCTCTTTAATTATTATTAAATTGTATACTCTGTCATGTTTTATTTTTTTTATTATTATTATTTTTTTTTTTTCAGCCCATTTCCCTTCTCCTTACTTCGCTTTTTTCTTAATCTCTTCATTTTCCTTGTTTCTATCTTCCGTCCTCTATCTTTCCCTATCCTTATGATTTGTATTTTTTTCCATTTTCCTTCTAACTTTCAATTACCAAACCACTGCAACTTCCCCCCCCCCCCAAATTTGAAATTTATCCTTCCCTTTCACAATTTTCTCACATACATCACCGAATAATCACCACCATTAACACCGCTCCTCCTTTTTACCGCTAATTACCATTCCACTTCTACCACAAATGACTGAATAATGAACTACCATACTCAACCCCCCATTTAATCACCACAGGTACCCCTTGCAAATTGCCGGCCAGTCTACCACAAAGTTCAAGATCTCAGCGCCCTATGACAGCCCCGAGCAATTGCGTTTCAAGGCCGTCCTCCCAGCTGGCGTTAGCTGCGACCAGTGCGTTATCCAGATGACGAATAACGCCGGTACGAAATTATTGCGGATTCTGATTTTCTTAGTTATGTTTGCATGTCGTTGTTGATATTTCTTATTATTGTTTTTATTTTCATTTATTTATTTATTTATTAACGATTGTTATTATTTTGTATCATTATATTTTTCATATTTTTATTAGTTTAATATTTGTTTAAATTCTATCGTTTTATTTTTGTTTTGTTTTGTTTTATATGGCATCGGTCGATTGTTGAGTTTCTTTTTGTTTGGGCACATGGTATGGTCCTGTCGATTCTGTGTATGTGTGTGCGCGTACGTGTGTGTGTGTGTATGTGTATGTGCGCGTGCGTGTGCTTGTGCTTGTGTGTGTGTGTGTGTGTGTGTGTGTGTGTGTGTGTGTGTGTGTGTGTGTGTGTGTGTGTGTGTGTGTGTATGTGTGTGTATATTATGTTATGCTATTCTGTCGATTTTTTTTTTCATTGTTTGGTCTTTATTGAGATAATGTCAACTGATACTGTAGATTATTAAATCTATAAAGTATAAGTACGTCCTCATTTGAATGACGCTCTCGACGAGTGGGTAATTTTATTTTCGGAAAGGATTGTTTTTACAAGCAGGTATAGGTTAACTACGCAATGCTACTTCATGTCTTTTTTCTGTTTTTCTGACTTTCGGTAACTGATATTTCCTTTCCTCATATTACTTTTTTATCCCATTCATTGCATTAACAGTCTCATGCTATTTCCAGCCCAGTTCAAGCCACAGACCGTCATGTTCCGCAACTGCGCCGACGTCGCTATCGTCCCCAGTGGAGGCAGCAGACGGGCCCCTGTCGGAAAGCCCGTGTCTTTCAACAGTCCTTCGAGCCGACAGGGAGGATCCTTCGGTCGCCAGTCCTTCTCCAACAACTTTCACTTCGGATAAACAACATTTCATAGGTTTATCATAGTTCGCCCTCTAAGTCCGAGCGTCTCCTAGGCTTAAAATGTCCGTTTTCTTTGTCTCTTTTTACTTCTATATTTCTTTTTTTCTCTCTTTCCGCTTGCCGTCTCCTGGGCTTGTGTATGTGATATATTATCCTTTTTTGGTATGGATGAAATTATTCCTATTAATGTGTCATTCCTGAGGTTTCTTCTAGTTACCATATCTATATTTATGAATCCGACATTAAGGAATGTAGATTTTAATTTATCGTTTAACTGAAATAGCTTCATTTTTAGTTTACACTTTTTTATCAGTTTAATTTATTTCGCTAAATAATTCCATTGATTGTGTTAATTGTATTTAGTAAACACAACGGTAGATTTAAAATTTTAACTGTACGCAGGTTCGGATATAAAATGAAAGAATGATAATGTATATATGTATATTTCGATAAATAGTGAGCAAGCATATGCGTATGTGTATAAATGTCTAAAGCTGTATGTTTGCAATTTATAAGTATGTGTGTATTAATGAGTGAAAACACGACAACGAATTGCTATTTCTTACTCGAATATCGCATAGTTATTACCACGGTAAAGCATAATAAAATACGCTTTACTTCAGTAATATATAAAGACAGGCTTAATAGGACTGAGCTCGGACACTTCCCATTCATTCCATCCTACGAGATCTCAAATATTTGATATTTATTTATACAATAAAGCTATCTTGATCTGAAGGTTGGTTTTTATCTCATCCTTGTGGTAAGTGGTGATCGCTGATCGCCTGAAGTCCTTGGTTTTTGCTCTGGAATCTCCTTCTTAGGTTCATCACTATGTGATACATATTTGTTTGTTTATATGTATCACTTCCTCCCTTCCCCATTTTGCACACGCACGCGCACGTATCATTTCACTCTCTCTCTCTACACGCATACACACACACACACACACACACACACACACACACACACACACACATATACATACATATATACAGGCATACATACATATAAATATATATACATATATATAAATGTATATATAAATATATATATATATATATATATATATATATGTGTGTGTGTGTGTGTGTGTGTGTGTGTGTGTGTGTGTGTGTGTATCTACATATACATGTATATATATATATATATATATATATATATATATATATATATACAGCCATGTATATGTATATGTATATTTGTGTATATTTGGGTGTAAATATATATATATATACATATATATATATATATATATATATATATATATATATATATATGACGTATGTAATACTTGTACGTGTTTTTGTGTATATTCTGAGTGGTCGTGTAGATGTGTGTGAACCCAAGACAGATGATGTGTGCAGAAGAGTCTCTATTACAAAACTGGGTGACACACACACACAAACACACACACACACACACACACACACACACACACACACACACACACACACACACACACACACACACACACACACACACACACACACACACACACACACACACACACACACACACACACACACACACACACGCATATATATATATATATATATATATACATATATATACATATATATATAAATAAATATATATATATATAT
>NC_061822.1:10424966-10429966 GCF_019202785.1 Penaeus chinensis
TCTCGTAATGCAACTGCAATGGTCTTCCTACAGGTAAGTCCAAGAGCTAGAGATTAAAAACGTCGCTCAGATCGACGACACAGCTACTAAAATGAGTCGCTTTATCTAGAACCACTACATCTCGAAAAGCCGCACCATTCGCTGATATGTGATCATTATTACTTCGTGATTTACTCTCTTTTATTGTATGTTTGTTTTTTCGTCTCACTGTTTGGTCGAGGGAACCACTGGTCTCAACCCCCAGCACGTGACTGGTCGGAAGCACTTCCCCGCCTCACTGGGACGGTTATCAGCTCTTTGGGTTTATACACACAAGCAAATGGTGTTCGGAAAAATCGAACTCACTAATTGTATAATCTATGAAGCTCATTTTATATATATATATGTGGTTGAGAATAGGAGAACATGATCTCCTCGACCAATCAGCGGGTCAGTGGTCCAAATGAGACTACTACATGTTTTCTCTAAGCATAATTAAGGTCTAGTTTTTGATCCGCGAATGCTGCTGGACGAGGTGGTACCACGGCGTCCCCGGGCGTCCGTCCCCACAGGTTTCTCCACACGTAAATAATTTCCGGTTAACATTCAGAGGAACTGAGTCCTCAGGTGATACAGCAACTTATCAGGTATCTGTTCATGATATGTCTGTTCATGTTATTTTGGAAACTTGTTCAATCTTTCTGAGAAAGGAAAAAAAAAAAAAAAAAAAACGATTAAGAGCAGTCAACACAGGCTAAACATATCACGGCAAGAGACGGGCTGCAAACAGCTCCGTCCCTCTGGTCGGCACCAATAACCATGGGTCAAGTCATGTGGTTGGAAGAAGAAACGAATTCCTTAGTTCTTATTTCAAAGAAAATATATCTATGATTCGCTTAAATGTCTGGGAAGAGATTTGAGGCGGAGGACACCGTGAGGAGGAGGCAAAGCCCGAGAAGAGAGGCGAGCAGCGGACGTGCAGACCAAGCGAAGCTCTTCCTCCCGGGGGTGGCGAGCGCCCCGAGGGCGGGCGCGAGGGCGGCGGAGAGGGCGGCAGCGAGGAGGGAAGGGCTGGTCACGGGACGTCGGCCGGATGACCTGCCGACGTTGCACAGGTGTTCGGAGCAGCAGGTAATGCAGCTGTGGACCTAGGGAAGGCAAGATAAACGAGATTTTGATTGTAATAGGTAGACGGGGACTAACCCTTTTTTTTTATATTGATTTCTAGTCTCGTTGGTAGCGTCCCCTTGGGAGTTCTGAGAGCTCTGAGTTTGGTAACAGCTAAGGGGCGCTTTAATTGGCACTGCACCCTCCTTTTGAAAGGGTATTTTCATTCGTTGCAATTGTTTTCAACTTGAAGCACTGAAGGAAAACATGATGGTAGGATTAAAGACCTTAACGAAAATATTCGCTTGGCTTTCAAGCTTCTGCCCGAGGTACACAAAACCCACAAATTTCTCAACAAATAACTGAAGCTATATTTTCCATTCCAAATAAGTGCAAAAAGAAGACAGCAGAATCTGCTTGGTAAATACCAGACAATATCAATACAGATAAATAGTGATTGATTTGCTTTTAGTTATGAAATGTATGAATCTTGACTTTCTCAATTTTTCAATACCTGTTTTCTGTATTCTATAACTACTATGTAGAAATGTTTCTATACTCATTATGTGATGATTCGACCAAGTGGAAGGCAATGTGAGGTGTGCTAACTTAATATAAATGGGGTGTTTTAAAAAAGTTACGAACCGTTGTACTAAGGTATAGGTAACAGGTCTACTGAGCCGATAGATGAGAGATGGGCAAAAAACTAACATTCCTGTCGTGAAAGTATCTCAAACAGCCTTAGATTATCCATTAAGCACAACAAACAAGTGATTTCTACATTGATGGATGAGGGTAACTGCAAAGACAGTCTCTTGGCTCGTTTTAGTTTTATGTTCCCCTATCTGTTCTGTGTATTTTGTGTGTTTTTTTTTCTGTGGCATCAGGGCATCAGTTGGCCCCATTCTCAAGACAGAAAAATTGTCACACTTACCTTGTTCCTGTCACCCATGACAAGGCAGAAGGGAGAACACTGTGCAGAACATGTCCTATTCACACTTATATGGTTCTCCTTAACATCTCCTTCCTCCACGTACCAGACTCTTTCCACCTGAGAATAAAAGACTTACTAGGATTTAACAAGATAAAAATCAATCGTGAAAATGCTTTAAATGCACCATCAATAAACCGGCAACTATTAAAATTCTTCGTTATGAAATTATTCTGCTTAAAACAACATTTACGTCATGATCCGTTAATATAAACTTGTCGGACCGAAAATGGCGATATTACGCAAATAATTCCTTTATATAAAAGTTACCAATCCAAAAGTTCACATTTTCTATTCTAAACCATGCTCCGGAGAAAACGAAACATAGGTAACTTAGCTATAATTACGAGTGAAACCAATCCTCCAAGAGGCTTTAGAGTCTCGCGCCGTACTCACCGAGCAGAAAGTCTCTTCGGGCGCGCACTCTCTGGAGAAGGCAGCGATGGAGGTCTCATTCTCAACGTCATTTTCGAGGTTATAGCACTCACTGCCATGCGTGGTAGAGGTGCACTCCCAGCACCTGAGGGGCGTCTGTACGGACTCTGGCGGCGCCTCCGCATCCTCGGACGAGCGTAAGGCAACGGGAGTGGGCAGCGGCTCGGCAGGAAACGGGTCTACGGGTGCACCGACTCCGGCTGCCTCCCCTGCGCCTGAGGGACAGAGGGCGTTTGGGTGTCTCTTATTTGGGACGGGGGGGGGGGGGGGGTTGTTGTGCGCACGAGCGCACATACATACAAAAAGATATATATATATATACATACATATATATACATATACATATAATACATATATATATATATATATATATATATATATATATATATATATATCAGTCACATAGAATGGTCATTGGGCTGATCAGCCAAGGCATCCCAAACAAATTATATTTTGGGATGTGGCCAGGAACTATAAAATAAGCAAAGGAAAGGCCCCGGGTTCTTTCCTTGCTCGCAGTTACATCTAACAAAGAATGCTATCTCTGACGTTTGTTCAGTACGACTAAATTTCCGCCAGATATATTCTACATCAGATGCACTGAAAAACGCATTTTGCAATAAACACTACCCTCCTGCCAGCAGCTTCATGGTAGTTGTTTAGGTAATAATTGTTGGTGGTTCTCAACACGCCATCTTATCAGCGACAGACTCACTCACTACCCTATCTATCGATCTATCTATCTATCTACATGTATATATATATGATAATAATGATAATATCAAATGTATATATTGTATATTAGACTATATATATACTTATATATATATTGTCTAATATACAATATATAAATTAATAATTTATTATCATTAACATTATTATTATCATTATCAATATGTATATATATGTATATAAATATATATTCTGCATAATGTACAACATATATATGTATTATTATTATTATTATTATTATTATTATTATAGATATATATATGCACACACACACACACATACATACATAAACACACACACACACACACACACACACACACACACACACACACACACACACACACACATATACATACACATATATGCATTCTGGGAGTGGTAAGACGCATTCAGTGCCATGCCCTCCAACGAGCAGGGGTGCCCACAGCATCGCCGCCATACTGACCTAGCTACACTCACTACGCTCATGACGTCTGGCCCATGGAATCACTCTTCCTTGAGTCACAGTCCTGCTCTAACGCTTCCTCCTCAGGGACCCACCACTACAGGCCCCCGACCGGGCCTATCCGCTGCCTGGGTCTACTGCACAAGCCGGACGTTTAGTATTTTCAACCTCCGTCCACGCTACACTACCATCAACCTTCTTCTCTAATAAAAACTGTAACCATACCGTGCGTTTCCCTGAATCACCAACGCAGGGATACGAAAGAACCATGACCATGTGTGTGTCTGTGTGTGTGTGTGTGTGTGTGTGTGTGTGTGTGTGTGTGTGTGTGTGTGTGTGTGTGTGTGTGTGTGTGTTTATATATGTATGTGTGTGTGTGTGTGGCAGCAGTTGCTTCTTTCAAGCTTGCGACATGAAATCTCTGACAGACTGGTGAACAGCGATGGGATGTCTACAAGACAATCCTGACATATATATACATACATATATACATGCATATACATGTGTGTGTGTGTATATATGTGTATATATATGTATGTGTGTATGTGTGTGTGTGTGTGTGTGTGTGTGTGTGTGTGTGTGTGTGTGTGTGTGTGTGTGTGTGTGTGTGTGTGTGTGTGTGTGTGCATTTACATACATGTTAATGTAGATGCTACATATAGATAAATGCGGGTATTTATTCTTAGAAAACACAGCCCGCATAAACAACACAACCACATTTTCCTCCACGCGCAAGCTCAATCAGCTATCAAAAACATTCTTCAACGATATGAACCCCAAGAAAGATAAACGAAAGAAAAAAAACAAATAAGAAAAATGAATCAATGAAACATGAAATGAAAAAAGAAAGATGAATGAATGAAATAAAAAGAAAGACGAATGAATGAAATAAAAAGAAAGATGAAATGAAAGAGAAAGATGAAATGAATTAAAAACGAATGATGAATGAATGAAAAAAACGACTCCTCCCCGAGTTATAGAGCATCGCCTTCCTAGCGCCAGCAGTGTGATTCTGAAAGCAGGCATCGTAAGCAGGAAGTTATTCTCACTGGGTTCTTTGGCTGTGCAGGTGGCTTCCTCGGGGCTCGGTGGGTACTGCGTGATAGCCTGGTTGCGTGCGAGAGAGTCGAAGTGTGTTTGTTTGTGCATGTTATTTTTGTAATGTGTGTGGGTGTGTGTCTAAGTGTGTTTGTGTGTGTTTTTGTAAGAGTATGTGTTTATTTGTATGTATTTTTTTGTGTGAGGGTCTAAGTGTGTGTGTGTATGTATGTGTGTGTGTGTGTGTATGTGTGTATGTATGTGTGTGTGTGT
>NC_061822.1:10439966-10447466 GCF_019202785.1 Penaeus chinensis
GCTTTTGAATTGGACTTCGCGAAGGATTTATAGTTTTAAGGGAAGTATATATACCCCGAAGAGTCATGGGTTGCATCAGTATTAAAGAATTTGGTGTGTTTTAGCTGCAATTTCACGAACAAAGTGATTGGTTTTGCTCTACCACCTCCTCCGTGAGGGATTGGGCCTTTTCTTTTTTTTTTTTTTATAAGGTTTTGCAATTAGTAAGTGGATGGTCTTCCTAATCTCGAACAAAAGCATGAACTTTTATCTGTTTGTTCATAGACCCTCCTGACCCCCGGCTCTGCACAGTTGCTTTGCACAGTGGTGCTACCCGACATTTGAACAGGAAAGGGTCATTCTGGGTAATAAAAGAGTAATTCTCTGCAGTAGGGGCTCCTCGCCAGAGACAAAGTCCCTAACATTGTCTATAAATTTATTCAACAACATAAGCTGCTGTAACAGTATTCCCTCTGGGTACTGCCTGAGGGGAGGGTTGATAGGAGGTCTGCTGCCAACAACCCCCCACCAAACATTGTCTTCACCTTGGTGTGTATGGCAAGAGAGCTGAAAATTGTGAGTTGCCCCTATGCTTTCTGCCACATTTTTTCGGTATTTGTGAAGCTACTGTTTGTGTTTGCAAATTTTTTATAGCACCAATGCTTTTGGCACGAGTGCGCGACCACCTATTACGAGCACCGAGACCTGAGCAGTCTGGTTTTACATCCAAGAAGTCAACTATAGATCGCATCTTAGCACTTCGTGTCCTTGTGGAACGTCGACTTGAGTTTCGACAAGGTATGCTTGCAGCTTATGTTGATCTCAAGAAGGCTTTCGACTCAGTGCACCGGGAGAGTCTCTGGACCTTCCTGGGTCTCCGTGGGATCCCCCCTGGGATTATTGGTTTGCTGTCTGGCCTGTATACAGATACCGAGAGTGCTGTCAAGTGTGGGGAGGGCATCTCTGCCTTTTTCCCGGTGTCTGCCGGGGTGAGACAGGGATGTGTCCTGGCCCCAACCCTTTTCAATACCTGGATACTTGGCCGTGCCATGAACCGTAGTTCCTGTGGGGGTAAATGTTACCGAGAGCGACGCTTCCTCTCAGAGACTAAGTTCCAAAATCAGATTGTTTGTTTGTTTCCTCTACCCAACGATCTTGGGGGATGCGTGGGGAACCGGGGGTTTTGGGGGGGGGGGGAATAATGGATGGCACTGGATGTCAAAAGGAACCTGCAGAAATCAAAGAAAGTGATTTATGAAACGTTAAAAAGTCGTTTTTTCGAAAACCCGAGCCAAATTTGTCCCGAAAAGCACAAAAAACGAAGGAAATCGGCCAGTGAAACTCTACGGACGCCCCACCATCTTTGAAAGTCTACGGATTAACGCGCCAACTTTCGAAAAACTCTACGGGAATCAAACCCAACGCTCGGTAAAAAACTACGGGATTTCACATTATCCAGATCCCCTGTGGTAATCGTAAAATGCTTCCAAAACAATTAACTAACCTAACCTTAACCCTGTGGCTTTCATACACTATGATGTATATATTCCCTAGCCAGGGGGCTCTGCCCCCTGGACCCCCGTAGTATTATATGCGCCTAGCCAGGGGGCTACGACCCCTGGACCCCCTAGTAATATACAAAACTAGCCTAGCCTAGCCTAGCCTAACCTAACCTAACCTAACCTAGCCTAGCCTAGCCTAGCCTAGCCTAGCCTAACCTAACCTAACCTAACCTAACCTAACCTAACCTAACCTATCCTATCCTATCCTATCCTATCCTATCCTATCCTATCCTATCCTATCCTATCCTAGCCTAACCTAACCTAACCTAACCTAACCTAACCTAACCTAACCTAACCTAACCTAACCTAACCTAACCTAACCTAACCTAACCTAACCTAACCTAACCTAACCTAGCCTAGCCTAGCCTAACCTAGCCTAGCCTAATTATATTCACCTAGCCAGGGGGCTACGCCCCCTGGACCCCCGTAGTACTATATGCGCCTAGCCAGGGGGCTACGCCCCCTGGACCCCCGTGGCTTTAAGAAAATACGATCTATATTTTCCCTAGCCTAGGTGCTCTGCCCTCGGAACCGCCATGGGTAAAACCAAATACCTGTATATTGCGAAAGATCAAACTTTTCTTCGCTTCCGTCTATGGTCCGAGTTCCTTGGTTTGCAATCACTTTTTCGACATTTGGGGCACTTGTTGGGCTCAAATATCAAGCTGAGATAGATGCAGATATCTAATTGTTCTATATATCCACTATACGGCCTTAAAAATGACCCGGAATCGACGCAACACTCTTAAAATGTGACACTTCTCACCGGTGTTTCGGAACTAATGGCGCCTGACGAAGTGTCAAATCTCCCGGTGGAATAACGCACATGCGCATATGGTTATTGTGCAAAATAGTGTAAATAATTACCAAAGCACGTAAAAGAAGTTTAATAAAAGTAAAACAATTCATTAAATACACGAATTCGGAAAATCAGACTCTGGTAATTACAAAATAATCGTTTTCACAAGCGCGTAGTAATACATGGACTACTTCGTAGATCGCAATGAGAAGTTACGCGTCACATTTGTTTTGGTCCTGGCAAGGTAAACATGGATGGGGACTTAGCCTCAGAGAGGTGCCCTGCAGAGCCTATTTTTGTCATTTCCCGGGAAATATGAGGCCGCTGCAGATTTAGTTGTATAGATTCCTAATCTATTTTTTATGCTCTACAAGATGGCAATGTCCAATTTGCTCTACCTCCGTGCGTCGCTCTCGGTAACATTAACCCCTGTGGGGCATCAATTGGTAATTTCAAGGTCACAGACCTTGACTTTGCTGATGATGCAGTGATTCTAGCAGAGACATTGGAGGTCCTGGAAGTAGCTCTCGAGGAGCTGCA
Source organism: Penaeus chinensis (assembly GCF_019202785.1). NCBI lineage: Eukaryota > Metazoa > Arthropoda > Malacostraca > Decapoda > Penaeidae > Penaeus > Penaeus chinensis. The sequence goes on from NC_061822.1 coordinate 10,442,847, forward strand.
TGAGCCATTGGGACTCGCAGTCAACTGGACCAAGACCAAGGTTCAGGAATTTGGGGACTTTTTGGATGTCGATGTTCAAAAAGCCCGATATGCCTGTGGCAAGAACATTGAGGTCATGGGTAGCTTCACTTATTTTGGTAGTGTAGTGCAGAGCGATGGAGGTTCCAGCCGGGAAGTCACTCGACGACTCGGACTGGCCTACGGCGTTATGGACTCACTCAATAGGAGTATTTGGCGCTGTCGGTATTTGACTAGGAGAACTAAGATCAGGCTCTTCAGAGCACTGGTGATCCCGGTCTTACTCTATGGGTGTGAGACCTGGACACTGAACAGTGCTCTGAAGGCCCCTCTTGACTCCTTTGGTACTAGGTGTCTTCGCAGAATCATAGGGTATACCTGGAGGGACCATGTGTCCAATAAGAGGATACTCCATGCGACTGATTCAAGACCTATTACCAGTCTGATACGAGAGCGCCAACTTCAGCTATATGGGCATGTGGCTCGTTTTCCTGAGGAAGATCCGGCTCATAGGGTCATCTCCGAGAGGGTTGACCCAGGCTGGAGAAAACCAAGGGGAAGGCCACGGAACTCTTGGCTGAAGCAAGTCGATCAGAACTGCCAAGATGTGCTGGGAGTGGGAAGGAATGCTGCATGGAGGCTTGCTCAGAGGGACCACAGGAGGTGGAGGCAAAGGTTGGGTGCGGCAAAGCGCAGCCATGCGATGCCCCCTTATGATGATGATGATGAATGACTACAACTTTAAATTCTCTACAAGAATATCTTAAATTTGTCCTAGCTTATTATGTCCAAGTTGTAAAGAGTGTTTTTGAGTAGAATTAGCAGGATTTATATGCCACAAAATATAATGAAAACACAGAAATAGCTGTAAAATGTGTTGTTGATACTACAGGGATATGAGCCATATTTTGACAATACAATTATGGTTTACAATGTGACACACAATCAGTTGGGAAAACATTCCATGCATGACAACCAGAATTACAGTAAAAAAAATGTATGGAGTAGACACCTTTATGAAAACTAAGACACTTTTCATCTATGGCAAAAGTTGCGCAAATTAGATATAAGGGAGATACAGGATAGAGAAGAGAGAAAATCAACCTTTCATTTTCTAAGGTACCATCCATGTTTACCTTGCAAGGACCTAAACAAATGCGATGTGTAACTCATTACTGCGATCTATCAAGAAGTCCATGTATTGCTATGCGCTTATGAGAATGATTATTTTGTAATTATCAGCATCTGATTATTTGAATTCATGTATGTAATTCGTTCTTGTAGTTTTATTATACTTCTTTTGTTTTGGTAACTATTTGTGCTATTCTGTATATATTTTTATAGATCATTGTTTATGAATCCCACAGGGTTAAGGTTAGGTTGGTTTATTGGTTTGGGCGCATATGTACGATTAGGTAATTCTTTCCAAAAAAGTATTTCGCGTTAGCGTGTTTATCTGACGATAATCGGCAACGATTATAGTTATACTATAGTTGTATACCATTTTTGGTTGGTGGAAATCTATATTCAGCCAACAAGCTTGATTTGTTAAGTCCCGATAGTAGGGGAGGGCATGAAGTATATCGGAAATTATGGGGTAAAACAGGCTTAAATAAAATAAATTTAATGCAATAATGCATGAAACGGCAAAAGAAAGTTGTTAAAATCAGCTCAAGAAACTCTACGGAAATGCCCACCAAATCGCGCCCTCTAATACACAAAATCTCCATGAACATTACAAAGCTCAATGTCCCAATTAGTAAAATACCACAGGGTCGATCCATTCCACCATGGAAAAATTCAAAATTGATCGTGCACCTTACGTGTCTACCACAAAAAAGTGTACATAACTGCGTGTTACAACAAATTACATTAGCAACGGTGAAGGAACACACACAGTCTATGGGCGATGATGTATACGAGTGTTACGTTGACGGATCCATACAGTCTGGATACAAAGTTGGTTGTGCTTGTACTGTATACAAAAATGGCCTACTAAAACATCAAGTTAATATGAGAGTGCAAAATTGGGCCAGCACTACACAAACGGAGCTGGCAGGTATACTCCTTGCAACGGAATTCGTAATGTCTCAGGGCTCTGGAGTAGTTTTCTGTGACTCTCAGAGTGCTCTTCGGACATTCAATTCTTTCAAAGCAGATGGCGATGAGGAAATTGTGAGTTGCATTAAGCGTAACATAACTTGTGCAATAGAGCGTAATTTTAACATTCAATTTGTATGGATACCATCTCTTGTTGGCATAAGCAAGCACGACCACGTCGACAAATTGGCAAAGGAAGCCTGTAGCAAAGATACTGTGAACATAGATCTTGGGATGCCTCTTGCTTGGGTTGCACAGATATTGAAAAGTTCTCATAAGGAAGAACTAGTAGATCTGACAAACACTCAAAGGCCTGAAAGTTGTACCATAAGGCACTATGATCAGTATAGAGATAGCAAGCCCTCCTATGGGTGGCACCGAAGTCAAACCAGACAATGTGATGTGGCTATTGCCAGAATACGTTTAGGTTACAGAATGTATTGGCAACTGCACGGTGCAAGAAGTGCAGATGAAACTAAATGTAGACTGTGTAACGAAGAAAACAAGCGAACGCTTGAGCATTATATCTCGGAATGTCATGTGATACAGCCTTTCAGACCACCTAACATGAGGTATAAAGAACTATGTGAATATTTCATTTCATCTGATACATTGGAAGATATACTCATATTATATCCTAAATTTACTATGTAAAACTGCCGTAAACAATAAAACAGTGTTATGTAAACACGGTAAGATCATATCAACGTATTATTTTTGTATGATGTATGACATGTTTCTATATTACCATGTACAATTACAGTAGTCACAGACTTCTGTACTGTGTCAGATGTATATAAAACTGTAATCATGATTGCCCACGCCTGAGCAGATAGCCAGGGTGGTAAATAAACTTACTTGACTTAACTTTACAGCCCGATATGCCACGTTTAAAAAAAACAAAAAACTCTACGGCTCACAACGCCACCGTTCAAAAAACTCAACTCGAAGACCTGCCTGCGTTCATTAAAATCTACGGAAATGCACATCAATTTCAAGCTGTGAAGCCACGTTTTTACACAAAGCGTTGTAACCAAGCAACCTTACCTAACCCCCTATTGGGGGCTCCACCCCTGGACCCCCCTACACTGGGGTATTTAGCTATTGGGGTTCTGCCCCCGGACCCCCATTTGGATATTTACCTATTCCACAATATATTCACGATTAGCCCCCTAAACCCCAAGGCTTTACCGTTATTTGTCTGGAGGAAAGAGCTGAGCCACAGCCAGGAGAAAAGGGTGTATCCGTTTGCTGGCCTCCGGATACTGCAACTGGAAGGCCGCTTTGGCCAGTTAGCTCAAAATGATATGACCTCTTCCCACACTGTGGCACCTTTCCCTTCAAGGTCCTCCAGTTTCGTTCAACTGTATTTGTGTGGGCACCGGTGTCGGGGTCAACAAAGTTATATTTATGATTTACCTTCAAATGTTTATAACCTTTGTCTTGTTGGCAATCATAAACCTTCCAGCAATCACTAATAATTACAGACTGTTCATGTACCTTTTCTTTTATTATTTGCAGAAGTGTTTGCAAGTCACGTTTCTCTACCTGCACTTCAAAATGTTCTTACCAAATGATAGGATTTTAAAAATATTTGGTGCATTTAGCTATAATCTTTCAAAGATGATGGGGACATATGTAGAGTTTCATTACCCGATTTTTAAGCATTTTTTCTACTTGTTTTATTTTTTTTTTTTTTCCCTCTATTCTTCTTATTTCAGCCTTTTTTACCCTGTAATTTCCCTGATCTACGTCTTGTCCTCCCCTTCTATTGGGACTCGGCTGAAGAATGCAACGGAAAAGATCACCAGATTCATTCTCATCACACGAGAACAAATCTGATGCTATAAATATTTTCAGGGAAGACCTGATTGTCATAGTTGGGAAATTAACCATCAGTTGTGGTCATATGCAATAGACAAGGGTAATTCTTTATGGTACAGACACACTCGCCAGAGACTAAGTTGAGTCAGTAAATGACTAAAAGAAATTATGAATGCAATAAATTCTACTTTTCAGAAATGCGAGTCATACTTAATATTAATGAAGATCAAAGAAATGTGGCTTTCCAGAATGTGAGTCAACTGCATATTTATGAAGATCAAAGAAATTCAACTTAATAGAAAAGCGAGCCAAATTTCATATGAGTGTCCGATTATGCCTGTCATATTTGAAAATCAGAAAAGAAGAGCACATGGTTACTGACACAAAATTTACTCAACAGTCCAAGTTATCATACAAGGCGTGCCCTTCATATATATAGATATATAGATATATAGATATATAGATATATAGATATATAGATATATAGATATATAGATATATAGATATATAGATATATAGATATATAGATATACAGATATACAGATATACAGATATATAGATATAGATATATATATATATATATATATATATATATATAGATATTGTATATTATATATATTATGTATAATATATATAATATATATTATTTATGTTACAGAAATATCATATATATATCTA
>NC_061822.1:10454966-10462466 GCF_019202785.1 Penaeus chinensis
AGTGATCACAGTGTTGCCGGTTGAGGAGGTGACCAAGCTTATCAAGGAACATGAGGTGCGGGAGGCTGATGCAGAGGCAGCCAAGCAAGAAGGCTCCAGCAAGAAGTCCGACTCGTGAAGGACAAGAGACTTATCTAGTCCTAAGGTCTGAGCAAAGCGAGTGACGAAGGAGTGGAGGGATTCTGTTTGTGGTGAAGTGTCTTTAAATGATTTAAAACTCATATTTAAAGGAAATATTTTCACATAGTTGAGTAATGGTGTTATTCATTTTAATTTCATTTGATACTAATGTGTCAGTTTGTTGTTATTTTTTTTATATTAAGACCACATAATAAAACAAACTGAAGCAATTTTGTATTTATTTTTTCCCATAGTTATAGAAGTTTAGAATTTTTAACATTTGATGTATAACATTTGTATAATTATGTTGGTTTCTTGTATAAAAATGTAAAACCATACATTAAAGAGCAGCATCAGTATCATATCCATTTTATATCCATATGGAAATTATTTATGTGATGAGTCAGTTTTTCTCTTTAAAGAGTGGGGCAATGAGAATATTTATTCAGAACAGATTAAAAGGTTGGGAATATTTTACGCTTTTTATACATTTATGATTTTATAAAAAAATACTTGGCAATAGTGGAGGGGGTAAGCCTGATTTCAGACCCAAAATTTTCTTCACTGAAAATGAATTTCCAGATTGTGCAGTAGGAAAGACCTTGCCCCTTGACACCATGTATGATTATGCATTATCGTTTTTTCATTAAAAAAGAATTGCAAGAGCACACACGAGTGGCTTTCAGGGTATTAGGAATTAATCTTCATATGGATATTTAATTTTGTCATACTGACAATACTTTGTAAATAAATAAATAGGTAAATGAAGGCCGCTATGTTGAGGTGTGAAGAAAATTCATCTGAAAGGTGGATCAAGCCCTTTTTGAGCGAATACCGTGCTGTGTTTGCCATTTATGGAGTTATCCCCTATTTCGACAAACTTTGAAGTCTCAAAATAAGAATATTTTAAGTAATCTAACATTTGATTAAAGCAAGTTAGCAGGAAAAAATGTCAGTGTTTCAAGTAATCATAACTTTTAGTAGAGAAAACCCAGATTTACTTAATATTGCAAAGAGAGCCACAGACATCTTTGGTGGATCTTCCTCTAATTCATACTGAATAATAATCATTATGTTGAGTGCACAATACCATTATTATATTGACCTTAACTTGTGAAGGCAGATCATTTCGGATAATTTAATCTCAAATGAAATAATGATGGATGCAATGGCAGAGAAAAAAGTATTGTAGAAAATAGATGTATTTGAAAGTTGATCCCACTTTTAGTATTAACAAGTCTATGAAAAAAAGTTTTTTTTTTTTTTTCCAAGAATATGATGGTAATTCTGGTTGTGATCTATAATCCTATAAATAGTTTATATCTGCCCATACACCGCTAATCTTAAAATCAGTAATAACTTTTTCATGTGTGATTATAGTTGTGGGTATTTCTGGGATTATTATTTCTAAGGTGAATGGCAGTGGCCAGAATAATATTTAGTTAGCCAACATCTGTTCTTCAGAATCGCTTACTTGTACTCATCAATAAATAGCTTTAATCTGAGAAGTAATTACAAAGGAAATTGCCTTTAGAGTGCTTATGGACATTGGACCAAATGTGAATTCCAAAAAAACGCAGGAAACCCTGATGACGTCACAGTAGGTACTTGGCCGATGGTGGTATAGTGTCTGTAGGAGAAATAATATTCTCCCAGAGCTATTTAACTTTTTGGACGAGTCTTGTTCTATGGACGATGTGACTTTGGACAAAGATGTAGTAGAAAAGGCTTGAGATACAGCAGAGCAGATTTAGAGTGTGTGAGAAAATGTGACTAGTCCAGTAGTGGGCAGGAAAGCTAGTGATGCTTATGGTTCGGTCAGGCAGACAAATGGAAAAGGAAAGGATTTGACATGTATGAAGAATGAGTGAATGAAAGGGAAAATAATTAATGAGGTGCCCCTCCCAGTCCCTTGCTCGTCGTTGCCGTGGAGGGGGGGGGGGGGGGCTTAGGAGGCGGAGACAGAGGCCCAGCGAAAGGATTCACCCCTACTTTAGTCCTCACCCCTCGCCGCAACTAATTTTGCAAGGTCTTTTCTTCGTCTAATTTCCTTTTCCTTCTCTTCTCTTCATCCCTTCTGTTCACTTACCGTAATCGTGAACTATTTTTTACCCTTTTCACCATAATACTCCGTCATGATGCTGCGTGACCTCTGTCTGACACATTTGTTTGTTTTGGCCACGATCATTCTGGAAATCCTCAAACACCCTCTTGTGAACCCCCAAAAATCTTAGCCGGAGACTTTGCCTCAAGCTATTGCTATATTTTTAATACACTGCTAATGACCACAGATGTTGACGCGCAGAAAAAAAAAATCAATAAAATTATAAATAATGAGAGGCAGAGAAAGAAAAAAAGAAAATAGAAAGAGATACCATATAAACGGGGAAGAGTGAATAAATCAATGAACAAAAGAAAGACAGAAACAAGGAAAATTATACATGGCAAAGGAGGAAGATGAAGAATACTGTAAAAAGTTGCTTAGGAGAGGCGGTTGAAATCTGCCTAGGGAGATATTTTTTACACAGCGCAGTCAATGCCGTCATGGCTGCTGATCATATAAATTTAATTTTTTGATTTAAGGTCATCGTATATCAAAGAGCAAGTTCTGACAAAAAAGAAAAGGAAAAAATGAAGGGCAGCGTAATAACAACAAAGGCAGCATTTTCTCATTTGCATCAGTCCTGCCACGTACTGGCAAACGAAATCTTTGATTCTGTATTTTTAGAACTGCGGAGAGAACTTATTTATCATCATCATTATTTCATGAATTAGTCGCACATAGTCACGAATGAAATTAAATATGTAAGGTTTACAATACTGAACTAAGTTGAGGGGATATATGAAAAACATATATTTCTTAAATTTGCCGGGAGGGTTATGGAAGTCTGAGGCTACAAATCCTCCTGATTTACACACCTAGGGCCGGTATTTCACTAAAAGCCATAGAATTTTCTTTGACAAATGAACTTAAGAGCTGTCCTAAAACACTGATTTCAAGTGGAATTAGGATCAGGACGGACTAGGGATATAAGCTGCAGGTTGTCCCTAGTAATTTCGTCTATGACTTGCACTGTTGCCACATTCAAAGTTGTAGCTGTCAACTAAGACTAACTTTTTATTGTAATAGACCCGAGGTGCTTGTCCAATGCAATAATATCATATAATTATCATTGCAATGAGTCTCACCCACGATTGTAATATTACACATCTAATATATTTCATATGTACATATAGCACCCTCTATATTTGTTGAGATTACATCAACGATGAAATCGAACGGCATCCTTTGTATTTATCCAACATAACATTGCAGTCAACATGCAAGGTCAGTTAACATGTGAGAAATCGTAGGGTTTCCACAATTTCTCTTATAATTACTGATTTAGTTATCTTTAATTAACGCAAAACTGAATTATAGATGTCTTTGTAACCTAGGGACAAGTTAAAGATAGACCTTAACATTCACCCAAGCCCAAAGGGAGCTCCACTTCCATTTTGGCTGCTGAACCCAAAAACGAAACTGACTTTTTCCCAAGAGCATTCTGACGGTTGCTAATGGAAAGGAACTCTTCGTTATCATAAATAAAGTGCAGTCTCACTGGCTAAGCGTGATAGCGTTATTAGCTCCGATCCTTTATTTGACCCGGTCAGTCTGTCTGATATTTTATAAGAAATGTTTTTCATTGCATTTTCTTAAAACAATTGTTCACTGATAACAATGACAGAAAAATAAACAAATACGAAACCAAGCAAACTAAGAAATAAAGGAAATATTTTAGATTTGCAATGAATAAAGGCAAAAAAGATATTCAGCTTGGAAGTTGCCAATTAGGATTTTAATTAAGCCATGGGCAAACATCGGGAGTCAAAATTCGTTTCATGAATTACATACACAAGAATGGAGGCAAAGATATTTTCTTGTCATAGACAAATCCAGTAACCTATGATTTTTTTTGTGAATACTATCCCTGGTTCTATCCTAGCTCAGGACAATTGGATCAAATTCATCCTCATGGAATGACCATTAAAAGGGTACTTAGGGAAATTAACTGAGACACTCTAATTCGTATGTAGACACAAAATTAAAACAGCATTTATATTGAAATGCATTCTAATGAAATTTCATATTTCTTGTGCATGCTACCCTCTCCCGAACTTCTCACTTTTCATAGAACCGAAAAGCCCTTATTTTTAAAAGATTAGGCGTCTAACCCCTTCCCTCTGTGAGACACCACAGATCAAGGAAATTGCCCAAGGAAACTGAGATGACAAGCATCTCCGAGGTGAGCAGTTTCCAATATTTATGATTATGGAACACCCCCTTAACTGGAACTACCTTGTTGTACAGGGACATGAACTTCCCCTAACTAGATCAACCTTGGGATGGCCCTCTTTTTCCTACTAAGATCGTAATCCTGAGGGGTGGATGCTAGTCTGATAGCGTGTATACTGTGAAGATTCGGAGTATTAGAAGCTGCATGGTGATATGTGTAATTATGTCTTGAAGCATACTTATTCTAGCAAGGTGGTTGACCTGATCCTGGCACTGTCAGATCAATTGATGTTTCTTCTTCAGTAGGCTAGAAAGTAGGCTAGGAGCAAGATGTCACTGCCAAGTTGGTCTCCAGTAGGTCCAGTGATTGGCTACCCAAATCCCCCATGGCCAAACCACTCCTCAGACTGATAACATTGTTAGTGACAACAGTGATAAAAAGTCCTCACCCTGGTTTTCCCAAACCAACAGCTAAATCAGTCAAGAATATTATTCATCCATAATGCATTTCTTCAAAAATCCATTTAGTCTCAGGCTGGCCCCTCCAGGTCTGAAATTAAATCAGAGCAGTCTTTGGCGTTAGTTCAGAACATGACTCTAGCTTAGTCCTTCCTAAACCTGCTGCTCCCGCGACCAAAACCTCGGTATTATTTCGGCAAAATGGCTTAAAATTACCTAGGAAATCAACAGGCTATGGGGGTTTATCTGGAACCCCAAGCCATCTGACACATTAATCCTGAGGACATTAGCAATGGTAAGAATACTATATTATTGATGCAGAGGTCCTTTGTCGATCTGAATTATCACAGATCACCGTCCCCAAGTATGAGGCCTCCTTGAGTTTCCTACAGGGAGGTAGACTAAGGGAAAGAAAGTGAACAAATCAGCTCTGATTTCAGAAGACAGGATGGTTCTCCTTGGTTCTGAAGTTATATATGACTTAGATGTGGTCACATCACATCCCTATGTTCTGAGATCTTCCCACCTGACAAAGGGAAGATCCCAGTCGGTAATCTGAAAGGAACCCAAACTAGTTCCCTTGGCTAGGGAATTAAGGCAAGCACAGCAACTACAGCAAAATTAGCAATTGTGTTTCTGTCTAGAGGATTTATGTCTTCCATTTTTTATATATTTGCAGCACTAGGTCAGTTTTACCCCTTTAATATATTTGCGCATCTTTTTTCTCAACATTTTGATTAACTGGTATGGCAAGGTTTTCCTAAACACGTTTACCCAAATTACCAATGTCATCTCCAGAGACTTCCTGGCAATACATAACCTAGAAACCCAAAATGCTCAATTGATGTATGTCTCTACCTCTATATCGAAATGCTATTGACATAAAGTGTGGTAAGGCCTTGGTAACATATGCCCCTCAAAAACCTTTCCCCATGTCTGAACCTATACAAAGAGGTCTGACGGCTTTTCTACACACACACGCCCGCACGCCCGCTCGCACGCATGCACGCACGCACGCACGCACGCCCGCCCGCCCGCCGTCCGCCCGCCCGCCCGCACGCACGCACGCGCGCACACACACACACACACACACACACACACACACACACACACACACACACACACACACACACACACACACACACACACACACACACACACACACAATTCAAAACAGCCTTTGCTTCTCATACTTGTCCATTTTCTTCGAAGCACATCGATCGTATTTGTCCATTTTTCTTTTGATGGACAAGTTAACCACGTCTATAAAGGCAAAGCATTTAATCAGGAGAAAGAAAACTCCAAAGGCAAAACGTGCAGAGAATGATGAGGACACAACCTTTTTACTGTAATCGGGGTTATGGTTACACCCAGTTACGCAACGCATAAGTAGCGTTTTGACGTATGATCACCTGTTGCGGCTTCAAGACCTCCTACTCAGCCTGTTTAACCCACCATTCTACCCACAATGCCTCGGGTCCGTGACGTAATGGGTCAGCTGGTTGTGGCTAGGACGCGTTTCAGATTTTACAAACAATAAAAGAAAAGGAAGAAGTATCTGGTACATTCTTAGCAATTTCTTACCTTCAGTTAGATGAGAAATGATAATACAGAAGTAACGAAAACAGAAACAATTTCAACAACAATAACAGGAGCAAGTTTAGAAACTAATGCTAATTTTAATCAATATTCTCTATACTATAACGAAGTTCCAGATACGCAGTGACCTGATCTCAGAATGTCCTCCTTACCGTAAACCGAAACGTAGATATTATACTTTTGAAATAACGAAACTTCAGTATATGATAGGAACGCCTCGACAAGATGATCACCCCCACTCAATTCCTTGCTCGTGGGGGGGTGGGGGGGGGCAGGGGACGGAGATTGAGGCCCAATGTAGGGGGTCATCCCTGCCTTGGTCCTCAGCCCTCGCCTCGACTAATTTTGCTTGGTGTTTTCTTCTCCTCCTTTCCATTTCCTTCTTTTCTTTATCCCTTTCGTCTGTCCACTTATCCTTAAATAATTTTACCCTCTTCGCCACATTACACACATTACTTGCGTGTCTTACTTTTTCATTTAAGCAAACAATATGACAATGATGCTGATGTTAATAACAGTAGTGATAATAATAATATTGATGAAGATGATGGTGATGGTAGGATAATAATGGTAATATTGATAATGACAAAAATAATAATGGCAATGATATCAATAATAATAATTACGATAATAATAATGGTGATAATGATAATAGTAATAATAATGATCATGATAAAAGATAAGTATAAAGATAATGATGATGGGGATAATGATAATGATGATAATGATAATGATAATAATAATGATAATGATGATAATAATAATGATAAAAATAATAATGATAATAATAATATTAATAATAATAGTAATAGTAAAGATAATAATAATAAAAATAATAATAATAATAATAATAATAATAACAGTGTTGATGGTGATACTAATACTAATGATACTACTAATACTACTAATAATAATGATAATAACATAAGTAATGATACTACTACTACTACTACTACTACTACTAATATTAATAATAACAATGAAATTTATGATAACGACGATAATGATAATAATAACATTCATGATAACAATGCTAATAATGGTAA
>NC_061822.1:10472466-10509966 GCF_019202785.1 Penaeus chinensis
AACTAACCACGCCTCACTTTTCTTAAAATATATATACGCTTTTTATCGCTCACTATGCAATCAAAATTTAATCCTCTCTTTCCTAAAATATATTTTTCCTCTTACTCTGTAATATGAAATATGCACCTATTTTTCCTTTATATATATATATATTTATATTTATATATACATATATGTATATATATACATATATATATATATATATATATATATATATATACATATACACACACATATATATACACACACATATATTTATGTTTATACACACACACACACACGCACACACACACACATATATGTATATATACATATATACATATATATGTATATATACATATATACATATATATATGTATATATATATACATATATACATATGTATACATACATATATATATATATATATTTTTTTTTTCTTTTTTATCCTCATTATCTTTATTCCCTTAATATATATTTTATTCTGACTGTATAATTAACTATACCAAGTTTCCTTGTTATACAGATTTTGTTTCTCTCGCACTCATCATCTTCCCTTGGTACGCCACCTGGTTTATTACTAATATGTGTAAGACAAAATATTTCCTTTAAACTCGCATGTCTCTTTACTATTATTATTGTTATTATTACTATTATCATCAATATCATCATCAATATCATTATCATTATCATTACCATTATCATTATCAGTATCATTATCATTACCATTATCATTATCAGTATCATTATCATTATTATTATCAGTTATGAGGAAAAACGGAGCCAAAATATCCAACGCAAATGAAAGAACAAAATTGTTGAGCCGTTGCTAGAAGTTTTATGATAATCCTTGCATGTGATTCTAGAAGTGTCCCTAACCCCCCTCACTTCGTCCGCTATTGAGGTAGTCCAACACACTTGCCTAGTTACTAAACCCGTTTTAGGGAGAGAAGGATTGGTGAATAGAAAAGGAAGATGGGGGAAGAGAAGTTATGGGGAAGGGAGGTGAGGTGGAAGGACAGGTGGGCGAGGAGAAGGGGAAGGGGAAGGGGAAGGGAACGGGAAGGAGGGTGGAGGTAGCGATAAGGGAAAGGAGGAGGAAGGGGAAAGAGGGTGAGGAGAGAGGAAGGAGGCTAGGGAAGGGGAAGGAGACGAGAATTTATCGAAGAGAAAGGAAGAAGGGAAGAGGAAGAGGGGAGGAAGAGAAGAAGGGAAGAGAGAAGGGAGAGGAGAGAATCAGATCCAACACTAAAAATAATAAAATGGCATAAACGTGTGTGCGTAAATTCCCCACAGACTACCCTAAGTGGTAACAACACAAGTAAAAAAAGAAAAAAAATACCTGCTTAGCTGAGTCTCGATGATTTCAGGGAGCTTAATCGCTTCGCCGGTATTTTAGAAGTCTTGCAATGTGGTTTTATCTTTTATTGTTATTGTGAGACAGTTAACATCACCAGCTTAACGAGTGGATGAGATATTTTGTAGTGGTTTTCATTAAGTAAAAAGCAGAGAATGGAACAATAAAATGAGAGATTTTATCTTCCAACGAATATAATATAATAGGTTACGGTTATCTATCCATTTATGCAGTTGTTTATTTATTTGCTTGGTTACTTCTTAATTGTTCAGATAGTTACTTATAGGTGAATAGCTAGGACTATGTTAATGATGAATTGTGATGAAAACTTACGTGCGAGTTGCCGATGGCTTTGGGATCACCTTTGAATTCTTTGATGGCGATGTGGTCGATAAGTGTAAGTTGGGGGGAGATTTAGAAGTAGTTTTATAGTGAAAATGGGTGTTTAGTGAAAACTAGGGTAGATGATAGTTATACATTTAGGGGTATATAATGGTAAACTACTTGTAGGATCGTGATGAAATGTGTAGGCTGCTGTACTGGGCAAATCAAGAGCATGGGAAGTCGATTATTTTGACTGAATAAGTGCAAAATTAGAAGGTAGATTAAATAGATCTCAAATATGACGGATAAAGATGGTTGCTCGTTGATCCTCTACGTGTCGAAAGCCAATGTAAAAATATAAATTCAAAGAAGACATGTGTCAGAGTTGATGTAAAAAATGAAAACACGGTGAATAGACGCGCTTGGATTGAAAATTCAGAAAGGAATCACGTAATCTGAAGCAAGAAGGTCGAGGAGGAGCTACTTCAAAGAAAATCAGGGTGACTGAATTTGGCGTATAGCTGAAGGGAGGACTAAATACAACTGCTGCAGACTGGTCAGCTGAGGGCGATTTCAAATGCGATCTGCAAGGCTATTCCAAGATAACCCGTATCAAAAGATCTGTCTTTTTCTGCCGTTCTCCTCAGACGGAACATTTGAGCGGAATCTTAATCTTACAGTCCATTTATTCGACGTTGGTCCACGCTGTAAATATCCGGACAGCAATGAGAGATGAGAATTAGCATAGATAGTCTATAATGTATACACTACCTGGAAAAAAAAATATGAATCTTTTACTGATGCAAAAGGATGGCGATTTACATATCATTTGTCATTCTCGAAATCGGAGATAAATCCTAGCCAATATATGCACTATATCATGCATATTTACGTACTTTCTGATCGGTTATCTAGTCTTATAGAAATGCAGAAATGGCGATATGAATCAAGAATGAATATATAAATGAAAGAGAAATATGAAAAGAAGATAAATAACTCCTCAAAGCAGGATATGTTACGTATTTCTTGATAGGTTGTCATACGGAAGGGGATGTATTTCTTTACAAGTTCGATTCTATGTGCATACAAGTCAGTACCGTCAAAGTAAAATCTTACATCTCGGATCCTTGTCAAGATACAAACTAATGAATCTGTCAAGATATCAGTTTAATTGCCGTGTGTGTGGATAGACCAGACTCATCCATTTACGAAGTCTTGAAGCTTGATTTAGGGCTGAGTCCAGTACCCAGTTCCTTCTTTTGTGACAAAATTTCCCCCAAGGACAAAAGCAGCTTCTCTCCAAGGATAAAATATCTGGGGGAAGAAGGCGACCGGGATATAATGTGTCTTTATGCGTTTTGTCAAGAAAAAGCATATTATTTTAGATTTCTAATGGGACGGGAGATTCGTTGTTCTTTCCTATGTTTGGATGATAGGGATGGCACTGGTTTCTTACCCCCCCCCCCCCCAAGAATGGCGGTTTCTGCGTCGAATATATTTATATACACCTTTGTATTGAAAACCATAAAAATCGGGAAATTAGGTAATCACACAAAAAAAAAAAAAAAAAAAAAAAAAATGTGTTTATATATATATATATATATGCTTTTATTTTTGCTTCTTAAAACGAATGCTTTCATCAAATTAGTTACTGAGGACACACCTTTCAAAGCAATCAAGAAAATGAGGGGACGCCCGGGATTGAACCAGGGACCTCTCGATCTGCAGTCGAATGCTCTACCACTGAGCTACACCCAATGTGAAAAGACCGTTGTATTTTTTCTTAGTTAATCACACTACTTTTGAGGCGAAAAGTAAAAAAAAAAAAGTTACCATAACAATGTATTGTTACTGAGGCTCCATCTTTAAAGTAGCTGCTCATTTTCATGTTATAGAAATTTTATCATTATTATCATTACTATTAGCAACATTTTCATAATTTCCATTTTTATTATTGTTATTATTATCATTATTATTATTATTATTATTATTATTATTATAGTTTTTTCTTCTTATTATTTCCCTTCTACTGCTCTTTTTTCTTTTCAAATCTAGTTGTAATTGCTGTCAATGTCTCGCGCACAAAATAAGATTAAGCAATTTGCCCACTTCTCAATCTTTTATTTTCTTATCTGTTTTATTTACCTGTTTATATATATTTTTGTCGGGAGAACTACGGCGCTATTAAAAGTTTATAGGTGGGTTGGCCGTGACTCTGTCTACTGACTCTTGGCAATGATCTTTTTGTTGCCGTGCGATACAAATATTCATAATATCTGCTTGTAGATCTTTTAGATATATTTTATTTTCAAAAAATGGTATACCTAGGCAGAGGTTTCTGTTTCTTGTAATATTTCTTTCTACCGCTTTTATCATTATTATTGTCATCTTTTATGTTTCTTTGAAGCCTTCATTTCTTTTTTCTTTATTATTACTACTATTTTTATCTTTATTGTAATGAACTAACCATTATAGTTATCATTACTATCACCATTCGTATTGTTGATTTAATTATTATCATTGTTATTTTAACTATAATTATTTTTATCATCATTATCATTATTGTTAATGTTATTATTACCATTATTGTTATACTAATGATAGCAATAATAATGATAATGATTACTATTAATACTGTTATTATTATTATTATTATTATTATTATTATTATTATGTCTTTAATATTGTTTTTTATATTAGTTTGTTGTTATCACATTTATGTTTTCTCTCTCATTAGCTTTCTCAGTATTTAAGATTTAGATTTAGACAAAGAGTGATCTTATGGTGCGTGTTGATAACTTTACCAGCTAGATACAAGACATTTGACTATAAGGAAATGAAAGAAGAGAAAAGAAGAGAAAATAAATAAGAAAAGGAAAAGATAAGACAAGGAAAAGGAAAAGAAAAGGAAATAAAAGAAACAGGAAAATGAAGGGAAAAGAAAGGGAAAAGGAAAAAAGAAAAGGGAGAGGGAGAATGGAAATGGGGAAAAGGGCTTAAAAAGGATAAAGGGAAAAAGGAAATGAGGAAAGAGGAGAAAAAAAAGAAAAAAAAAAAAGAAAAAGGGAAAAGGAAAGAAAAGTTAACAACAAAGAATTCAGGAAAATTTAAAACAAATACTGCTTTCAAAAACAAGCGACCACAAGGCTTTTCAGAACCAATGTTAAGTGGGTTAGTCAGATACTCCTTTGTGAATATATATGGGAAAGAGTAAGTTTCTGTAGGAACAGAAACGAACCGAAAATAACAGTTTTTGAGTGTTTATGGGTGGGTTGGCCATGGCTCTTGGCTCTGTCCATTAACTTTTAGCAATGAACTTGATCCGCGAATGAAATCTGCTTGCAACTGAAGAATTTGTTGCCGTGCTTGCAACTGAAGAATTTATGCAAATAATCATCATATCTGCAAGTGGTGATTTTTAAAAGAATATCTCTATTTTTAGAATGTGGTATACTTGTGTGTTTTGAGGTTGCCAGAGGTTTCTGTTTCTTCTACTATTTATCGGTTTTCTTATTATAATTGTCATCATTTACATTTCTTTGTAACCTTCATTTATTTTTTCTTTGATTATCATTATCATTATTGTAAAAGTTACAATTAATCACCGTTATTGTTATAACAACGATAATAATTATAATAATCATTATTATTAATATCATTACTATTATCGATATTATTATTATTATCATTATTATTATTATTATTATTATTATTATTATTATTATTATATAATTAGTTTGTTCTTATCATATTTCCATAAATATGTTTTTCTCTTTCATTAAGGATTCATTTGTTATTTCTATAGTATTTTTGTAACTCATTAACTAGACTATAATTAAGCCAAAGAGGGATCTTATGGTGCGTGTTGATAACTTTGCCAGCAAGATACAAGACATTTGACAATAAGGAAAAGAAAGAAAAGAAGAGGAAAAGATAAGAATATAAATAAGAAAAGTAAAAGGAAAAGGAAAAGGAAAGAAAATAAATAGGAAAATGAGGGAGAAGGAAAATGAAACTGAAGAAAGAAAAAGAAAAGGAAAATAAACGGAAACAAGGAAACGAAGAGGAAAGGGGAAAAGGAGAAAAGAGAAAAAAGGAAAAAAAGGAAACAGAAAAAGGGAAAAAAGGAAAAAGGAAAATAGGAAACAAAAAAAGGGAAAAGGGAAAGGGGAAAAGAGGAAAACTTAAAAGAGAATAAAAAGAAACAAGAAAAGGAAAAAGGAAAAAGGTAAAAAAAAAAAAAAAAAAAAATGAAATAGGAAAAAGAGAAAAAGGGAAAAGAGAAAAAGAGGTAAAGGAAAACCTGAAAAAAAAGAAAAAGGAAGAAAATAAAAGTAAAGATAAAAGCAAAGAATTTTAGGAAAACAGAAAAGCAAATACTGCTTTCAAAAACAAGCGAACACAAGGCTTTTACGAACCAATGTTAAGTGGATCAGTCAGACACTCCTTTAAGAATATATACGGGAGAGAGTAATTTTCTGTAGGAAATATCGAAGATAAAAATATAGTAAATGAGGGGACGCCCGGGATTGAACCAGGGACCTCTCGATCTGCAGTCGAATGCTCTACCACTGAGCTACATCCCCTTGGCATAGTAAAACTATTTTTTCTTATTTAATTATCTACTCTTGAGGTAAAGAGTAAAAAAGTTATTCATCATATCTGCCAGTAGTGATTTAAAAAAAAAATATATATTTTTAAAATGTGGTATACTTATGTGTTTTGAGGTTGCCAGAGGTTTCTGTTTCTCCTATTCTTTATCGCTTTTCTCATTATTATTGTCATCATTTACATTTCTTTAACTAGCTATTTTAGTTATCATTACTATCACCATTCACATTTTTGATAAATATATAACTAATATTATTATGATTATCATTTTAATCATCATTATCATTATTCTAAATGTTACAATTATTACCGTTATTGTTATGATAACGATGATAATAATCATTATTATTAATATCATTACTATTATCGATATCATTATTATATAATTAGTTTGTTTTTATCTTATTTCCATTAATATGTTTTTCTCTTTCAGTAAGGATTCATTTTTTACTCCTATAGTATTTTTGTAACTCATTAACTAGACTATAATTGAGCCAAAGAGTGATCTTATGGTGCGTGTTGATAACTTTGCCAGAGAGATACAAGACTTTTAACTCTAAGGAAAAGAAAGTAAAGAAAAGGAAAAGATATGCATATAAATAAGAAAAGGAAAAGGAAAAGGAAAGAAAATAAATAGGAAAATGAAGGAGAAGGAAAATTAAACTGAAGAAAGAAAAGGAAAAGGAAAATAAACGGAAACAAGGAAAACGAAGAGGAAAAGGGAAAAAGAGAAAAGAGAAAAAAGGAAAAAAAGGAAACAGAAAAAGGGAAAAAAGGAAAAAGGAAAATAGGAAACAGAAAAAAGGGAAAAGGGAAAAGGGAAAAGAGGAAAACTTAAAAAAGAAAAAAAAAGAAAAAAGAAAAGGAAAAAAGAAAAAGGAAAAGAGAAAAAGAGGAAAAGGAAAAACTGAAAAAAAGGAAAAAAGGAAGAAAATAAAATAAAAGATAAAAGCACAGAATTCAGGAAAACAAAAGCAAATACTGCTTTCAAAAACAAGCGAACACAAGGCTTTTACGAACCAATGTTAAGTGGATCAGTCAGACACTCCTTTAAGAATATATACGGGAGAGAGTAATTTTCTGTAGGAAATGTCTTTTTCTGGGAACAGCGACGAATCGAAGATAAAGATATAGTAAATGAGGGGACGCCCGGGATTGAACCAGGGACCTTTCGATCTGCAGTCGAATGCTCTACCACTGAGCTACATCCCCTTACCATATCAAAACTATTTTTTCTTGTTTGATTATCTACTCTTGAGGTGAAGAGTAATAAAGTTATCATTTTATAGTATTGTTACCGAACCTCCAAAGGTAGATTAATTGTAATTGCCTTTGTTAATATCTCCAACACCAAAACGAGATTAAATAATTGCCCATATCTTTCTCTTCAATTTTCTTATTTGTTTTGTTTGTCTATTATTTTTTGTCAGCAGGACTACGAGGCTGACAAAAGTTTATGGGTGGGTTGGCCATGACTCTTGGCTATATCCATTGACTTTTGGCAATGAATTTGATCCGCGAATGGAATCTGCTTGAGGAATTTGTTGCCGTGCTTGCAACTGAAGAATTTGTTGTCGTGCGGTGCAAATATTCATCATATCTGCCAGTAGTGATTAGAAAAAAATAAATGTTTCTATTTTAAAATGTGGTATACTTATGTGTTTTGAGGTTGCCAGAGGTTTTTGTTTCTTTTATTCTTTATCGCTTTTCTGATTATTAATGTCATCATTTACATTTATGTGTAAAATTAATTTCTTATTTCTTCTTTATTATTACTTATATTGATATATTACTGTAATTAACAAGCCATTATAGATATAATTAATATCACCATTCGCATTATTGATAAAATAATTACAAATATTATTATGATTATCATTATCATTACTGTAAATGATACTATTATCACCGTTATTGTTATAATAACGATAATAATAATAATCATTATTATTATCATTAATATTATCGATATTATCATTATTATTATATAATTAGTATGTCCTTATCATATTTCCGTTAATATGTTTTTCTTTTTCATTAAGGATTCATTTTTTATTCCAATAGTATTTTTGTAACTCATTAACTAGACTATAATCAAGCCAAAGAGTGATCTTATGGTGCGTGTTGATAACTTTGCCAGCGAGATACAAGACATTTGACTATAAGGGAAAGAAAGAAAAGAAAAGGAAAAGATAAGAATAGAAATGAGAAAGGAAAAGGAAAAGGAGAGGGAAAGAAATGGAATAGAAGGAAATGTAAACGGAAGAAAGAAAACTAAAAGGAAAATAAACGGAAACAAAGAAAACGAAGAGGAAAAGGGAAAAGGAGAAAAGGGAAAAAAAAAGAAAGGAAACAGAAAGAAAGGAAACAAAAAAAGGAAACAGAAAAAAGGAAAAGGGAAAAAAGGAAAATTTAAAAAAGAAAAAGAAAAGGAAAAGGGTATAGGAAAGAAAAAAAATAATCGTAAAGAATTCAGGAAAAAAAAAAAAAAAAAATACTGCTTTGAAAAACAAGCGAACACAAGGCTTTTCCGAACTAATGTTAAGTGGGTCAGGTCAGTCAGACACTCCCTTAAGGATATATACGGGAAAGATTAATTTTCTATAGGATAATTAAGCGAACAAAAAGATTTTCCGAGCCAATGTTAAGTCAGTCAGATACACCTTTAAGAATATATACATGAGAGAGTAATTTTCTGTAGTGAATGTCTCTTTTTGGGAACAGAAACGAATCAAAAATAACTGTAAATTGAGGGGACGCTCGGGATTGAACCGGGGACCTCTCGATCTGCAGTCGAATGCTCTACCACTGAGCTACATCCCCTTAGGATATGAAAAGCATTTTTTCTTGTTTAATTATCTACTCATGACGTGAAAAGTAAAAATGTTATCATACTAGAGTATTGTTCTTGCGCCTCCAAAGGTAGATTAACTGCCAATATAGGTTACTTTTTAATATTTTCCTTACTTTTCAGTCATGAGTCCCTTATATCTTGTGTTATTACTATTACCATTACTTATTTGTAATTGTTGTTGTTAATATCGCCACCAAAAAGAGATTAAGTAATTGCTCATATCTTTATCTTCTATTTTCTTATTTGTTTTATTTATGTGTCTGTTAAAAGTTTGTCAGCAAGAGTACGAGTCTGACAAAAGTTTATGGGTGGGTTGGCCATGACTCTTGGCTCTGTCCCCCCCTAACGGAAGCCGCCTTGCCGCGGTGGGGGGGCTTGAGGTCCCAATGAGCTGGTGAGCCGGACCAGAGGGCTACCCATACTGGAGGGGTCACTAGTGAGGGATGAGACAAAATGGCTTCCTGGTGCATCAAGACCTATGAGAGGGGATGGTGCACCCACACCTGGTTCATTCCATCTTAGGCCAGGGAGAACTCTCCCACGTGTCTTTGCAGTGCGTGGTGTCCCGTATTATCGGGAGACAGGAGTCCTGGAGGTTGAGCGATGCTGCACGCTGCGCCCTACAGCTAGCAACACACCTCTTTGGTCCTGGTTAGGAAAATTTGAGCTCCAACTATAGCTTCCCCTCGTTGGACTCCATGGTGGGTGGGGGGGTTGAGGAAATGAAGTTGTATGATTTCTACAAATTTACAAAGAACTTGCTCTCTCCCTGACGACCTTCGCAACCCCCTGGCCAATCCCTCTGGAACATCACATATTGTCACTCTGGAACCTTACCAGATTCCAAAGGGAAAGAATGGGAATTGTAATGGTTCCCGAGTTCACAAACCAGGTAAGAAGGAGAAAAGTCCTCCTCAATCCATTGAGGAAATCTTACCTGGTAAATATGAAAGTGTATCATATAGTAAATTTCTAGTAGAGAAGACCATTGATAGTGTATCTATCATGGATCTTGATATTTTTGAAGTACATCGGAAGATAGTTGAGGTATGTCGACGTGATCCTCGCATCACCCCACAGCGAGATGGTAGCCTTATGGTTGAGGTTTCGTCACCAGACGAGAGTGACCGTCTGCGTGCAATATGCGACATTCCTGGGGCTCAAGTCTCATGTCCTCCTCACAAAACCCTCAATCAGTGTAAGGGAATTGTCTTTTCCCGAGACCTGATGAGGTATTCAGAGGAGAAACTGTTAGAATAACTAAAGAATTTTAATGTAGTGGCAGTAAAAAGTTTTAAGAAGAAAGTTGATGGTTTGGAACAGTCGACACCTGCTCTTCTTCTAATTTGAATCGTTAGTCCTACCTGAATCGGTTAAATTGGCATGGTACCACCTCAAGGTAAAGCCATATGTGCCCAACCCTATGCGGTGCTTCCACTGCCAGAGTTTTGGGCATGGAGCCAACACTTGCCATTTTAAGGAAAATGGACAACCAAGGGTGTTTGTGAAATGTGGTACAACAGGTCATCAAGGAGATGATAACTGTCCAGGTCCAATATGCTGTTACCACTGCAAAGATCATGAGGCTTCTCAGCAATGTAAAAGGTACAAGTTTGAAAAAGAAGTATTGCTAAGTCCTTTGCCTCAGTTCTAGCCCATTCTCTTCCCGCCACCCCTTACCCTCCAATACTTCTAACACCACACACTCTGCCACTACCTTTAAACCTCAGTCCGCAATTGCTGAAACTGCCTCTGGTGAGTTGTTGCACCAGAATCGGAGTAGGAGTAAAGGGTCTTTTGAGGAGACTCCTCCTCCCAAAGTAAGGTCTTTGGAGCCATCAGTTAAGGTTCCAGAGGCCTCAACGGTGACAGTTTCAGCTGCCACCCCATCCACAGGGGCCTCTGCTGCTAGGCAGAATCCCCCTGAAGTAAAGGCTCAGGTACACCCTTTGCACAGGCAGAGGAATCCTGAGCCTGTTCAAAAGACTCTTCATAGAGTTGGGTCTTTGGAGCCACCAGGCAGGGCTCCTGAGGCCACCACATCCACAGGGGCCTCTGCTGCTAGACAGAATGCTCCTGAACCGAAGGCTCAGGTCCGTGCTTTGCCCAAGCAAAGAAATTCTGAGCCTGTTCAAAGGAAGCCTGTGGAAACTAGTTCCACAGTTAAACAACCCATCAAAAGGTACTCCCAAGATGCTGGAAAGGGACAGCCTAAAGGTGTCGGCGGGCCATAACCACAGGTGCTGCCAAACACCAAATGAAGTAGTTTGTCAACCTGAAGAACTGGACATCCTAATCCAATGGAATTGTCAGGGAATTCATGCAAAATAGGAAGAACTGCAACATCTGATAGCTTGATGTAATCCAGTTTGTGTATGCCTACAAGAGATTATGATCAGGGAAAATCATCCAAGTTCCCTGAGAGGATTCCAAGTTCAAGCCCATTATGGAACCTTTGATAATGGACCTCATGGAGGAGTAGCAGTGATGGTACGTCAAGATATTCCCTTCCAGGCCATCCACCTACAGACGACACTGCAGGTGAAGGTTGTGAGAATAGGCTTGACACGACCTTACACTATTGCATCCATCTACTTCCCTCCACATAATCTCAACATAGATGATTTGGAAGATTTACTTGGGCAGTTGCCTCATCCATTTCTACTCTTGGGAGACTTCAATGGTCGGCATCACCTCTGGGAAGACACTTTGTGCAACCCTCGAGGAAGGGCCTTGGAGTCCTTGTTCTCAAGAGTAGATGCACTTTTACTGAACAGTGACACACCCACACATTTCCAAATTCAATCTGGGACATTCTACAATACTGACCTGTCAATTGGTTCACCTGATTCACAGTTGAATTTCACTTGGCAGGTCATAGAAGACTTACATGGAAGTGACCACTATCCAATACTTTTGGAGGAGGTGAATGGCATTCCAGCCAATGGAGTGCAGAGATGGCGACTTGAGCATGCAGACTGGAATCTTTTTAGATCAACTGCAGTATTGCAAGGATTTGTGAACGATTTCCAGAGTTTTCAAGATGCTGTTAATCACTTCACATCACGAATTCACCTTGCAGCAGAAGCATCTATTCCAAGAAGTAGCGGGCAGTACCGTCGACCTCCGGTACCATGGTGGTCTGATGAATGCCAACAAGCTGTCAGAGCAAGAAAAGCTGCATTAAGGCAGTTGAAATGACGCCCAAGTGATGCAACTTTGATCCAGTACAAAAAAAAAAAAAAAACCAAGCCAAGGCCAGGCGAGTGCTGAAGGAGGCTAGGCGGACATCGTGGAGGCAGTATGTCTCCTTGATTAACTCTGGGACCCCCTTTGCATGGGTATGGGACAAGGTGCGTAAGATCGCTGGAAAGAGCACATCCATATCACCACATGCTCTGAAAAAAGATGGTATAATCCTGACAGACAAAACAGATGTTGCAAATGAGCTGCTAATATCCATGGCAGAGATCTCTTCTGGAGCATCTTACACTGCCCGATTCTCCACTCTTCGGGATGAACACGAACGACACCCTGTGTCGTTCTTCAGTAGCACTGCAGCAGAACTTCCATACAACTTGCCATTGTTGCACAAGGAGATGGACTCTGCTTTGTAGCTCTGCCTTAAGACTGCCCCAGAAAGTGATGATATTCCATACCAAATGATATCTCACTTACCAGAGAGTTCCCAAACGTTCCTGTTGGATCTATTCAATAGGATCTATAGGGAGGGCACAGTACCATCCACGATGAAAGAAGCTATAATCATTCATGTCCCTAAACCTGGCAAGGATGCTTCTATAACAGGGAATTATAGACCAATTTCTCTCACCAGCTGCATCTGCAAGTTGATGGAGAAAATGGTAAACTGCAGGTTGACATGGCTGCTAGAAAAGGAAAACGTGCTGACCCCATATCAATATGGGTTTAGAAAACTGAGATCGACCACAGATGCACTTGTAAGGATGGAAACTGCAATACAGAATTCCTTCACACAGCGACGTCATATGTTAGCAGTCTTTCTTGACCTTGAAAAGGCTTATGATACTACTTGGAAGCATGGCATACTCATGAAGCTGTAAGACATTGGTTTAAGAGGAGCATTGCTTACCTTCATACAAAGCCTCCTTGCTAACAGGAAGTTTAGAGTGAGGGTGGGAAACAGTTTCTCTAACCTGGAAGATCAGCTGGAAGAGGTCCCACAAGGGAGTGTCTTAAGTGTGACCCTGTTTGCCATTGCTATAAATGACATCGTAAAGGACGTTCCAAGTGCTGTCTCATGTAGTCTGTATGTGGATGACTTTACACTGTACTGCTGAGGAGGAAGCTTACAGGATGTGCAAGGACACATGCAGACTGCAAAAAATCAGGTTCTGCAATGGGCAACATACCATGGGTAAATTTTTTCTCCAAGCAAGACCATTGCTATGCATTTCCACAAACGAGGAAAGTTCCACCCTTCCCTCTATTTAGGAGCAAACCCACTGCATTTTGTCCAAGAGGTAAAGTACTTAGGTCTAATTTTTGACTCAAGGCTTACATGGGTGCCTCACATTAAACAATTAAAGGTGAAAGCTACAAAAGCGCTTGGTATTTTATTGGTTCTTTCACACCTATCTTGGGGTTCAGATCGCACAACGCTTCTGTGGCTTTACCGAGCACTTATTCGTAGTAAACTTGACTATGGATGTGAAGCTTATTCATCTGCAACTCCCACTGTTCTCCGGATGTTGGACTCAGTTCATAATGAAGCTCTGAGAATCTGTATAGGGGCTTTCAGGTCTTCACCTGTATGCTGAGAGTGGAGAACCACCTCTTCCATTACACCGGGACTACATGAACCTGATTTACTACACAAGACTCTGGATGTAGGAGATCCCAGAATCCTTTGTATTGGTTTTTAACCCCCTTAAGAATAGCCGATCCTATGGTAGGAGAATGAGGAATCTTGTGGAAGATCTTAATTTAATTCTCACTAAGGTTCTGGCTGCTGGAACTTCCCAAGTCCCCCCTGGACTAATCAAGTCGAGCTGGATTTGGTCGGAATCGGGAAAGGGGAGAGATCCGAAGCAGAAGTCAGAGAGATATTTCTTCAACACACTTCTAAGTACCAAGGATCATATGCAATATATACAGATAGTTCGAAATCTGAAAATGGTGTGGGCTTTGCAGCAGTAAGCAGAAGGAAGACTGCATCCACGAATGAACTCTGCTCGCAATTGAGGAATTTGTATCTGCATGTAGATGTTTTTATATATTTTATTTTTAAAAATTGGTATACTTATGTGTTTTGAGGTAGGCAGAGGTTACTGCTTCTTTATAATTTTTTTTTTTTTTTATCGTTTTTCTCATTATTCTCGTCATGATTTATATTTGTAACCTTCATTTCTTTTTTTTTTTCTTTATTACTTTTGATATTTTTATTGTAATTAACCATTACAGTTATCATTACTATCACCATTCATATAAATGATATTATTATCTCTATTATGATTATAATAAGTGTTATTTTTATCAACATTATCATTATTGCTAATGTTACCATGTTTTTATTATCGTTATTGTTATGATAATAATAATGATGATAATAAAATAATAATAATAATAATAGTAATATAATAATAATAATAATGATAATGATAGTAATTATTATTATTACTGTTATTATTATTGTTATATCATAAGTTTATTATAATTTTTCGTACATTTTTCTCTTTCATTAGCTTCCCTATTTTGTATTCTTATAGTATTATTATAATATTCTCAGTTTTTTTTTTGTTTTATATCATTCCTTTGTTATCATAATTATGTTTTCTTTTTCATTAGCTTCCTCAGTATTGTTCTTATCATATTTCCACTAATATTTTTTTCTCTTTCATTAAGGATTCATTTTTTATTCCTATATATTTTAGTAACTCATTAGCTAGACTATAATCTTACCATAGAGTGCTCTTATGGTGCGTGTTGATAACTTTGCCAACTAGATACAAAACATTTGATAATCAGGAAAAAGGAAAAAGACACGGAAAAAAGAAAAATGAAATGAAAATAGAAAATGGAAAATGAAAAAGGGAAAAAGGGAAAAAGGAAAAGAGGACAAATGGAAAAAATGGAGAAAAGACAGGGAAAGAGGAAAAGTGGAAAAAACAGAAAAAAAAGAGGAAAAATAAATAAATAAATAAATAAAACAATTGAATATAATATTAGTTAATGAGGGGACGCCCGGGATTGAACCGAGGACCTCTCGATCTGCAGTCGAATGCTCTACCACTGAGCTACATCCCCTTAATATAGCAATAGATTTTATTCTTGTTACATGAACTACTTTTAAAGTGAAATGTAAAAATCTATCATACCAGAGTATCCTTTTATTTAGTTGTAATCGCTGTTAATATCTCCACCAAAATTATATGAAGTAATTGCCCACATCTTTATCTATTTTCTTATTTGTTTTATTTATCTATCTATTAATTTTTGTCAGGAGGACTACGATCTATTAAAAAGGTTATGGGTGTTTTTTTTTTGGCAAAGAACTTGATCCACGAATTAATTTGTTGCCGAGCGATGCAACTACTCATCGTATCGGCTAATATATATTTTTTTATATGTTATTCTAAAAAAGTAATATACTTATGTGTTTTGCGGTTGCTAGAGGTTTCTGTTTCGTATATTTTTTTTATTGCTTTTCTCATGATTATTGTCATCATTTATATTTCTTTGTAACCTTCATTTCTATTTTTTCTTCATTATTACTTATAAAAAATATTTTTATTGGAATAACCTAAGCATTATAATTATCATTATTGTCACCACTCGTAATAATGATATAATGATTATAATTATTAAAATAATGATGATTTTTATCATCATTATTGTTAATGTTACTATCATTTTTGTTATCGTTATTGTTATAATAATGATAATAATATAAATTAGAGTAGTAATTATTGTTATTAGTTATAATAATATTTATTATTATTACTATTATTATTATTATTCGTTTGTAATAATTTTTCATTCATACGTTTTTCTCCTTCATTAGCTTCCTTATATTTGTAACTCATTAACTAGACTATAATTAAGCCAAAGAGTGATCTTATTGTGCGTGTTCATAACTTAGCCAAAAATATACAAGACATATGACTAAAAGGATAGAAAGAAAAGAAAAGGAAAAGATAAGAATAGAAATAAGAAATGAAAAGGAAAAGGAAAGAGAAAAGAAAAGAGAAATGGCGAAAAGGGGAAAAGGGGGAAAAAAAAAGAGAAAAAAGAAGAAAAGAAAAGTTAAAATAAAAGTTAATAGTAAGCAAAACAGAAACACAAAAACTGCCTTCAATAACAAGCGA
Organism: Penaeus chinensis; assembly: GCF_019202785.1. Classification (NCBI taxonomy): domain Eukaryota; kingdom Metazoa; phylum Arthropoda; class Malacostraca; order Decapoda; family Penaeidae; genus Penaeus; species Penaeus chinensis. Next base: position 10,488,938 of record NC_061822.1, read on the forward strand.
ACACAAAGCTTTTTCGAACCAACGTGAAGTCTGGCAGATACTCCTTTATTTTGGTAAGGAGTATTGTCTGTAGGGAATGTCTTTTTCTGGGAACAGATTGATTGATTATTTAAAATTATCTGCCGCGTCAACAGCTAAAGGTCATTAGCGGCGGAACCTTGTTAGACTGATATATTAAAATGTTTAAAACGTTAACAATCTATCAATAAATGTCATAAATAACAATAAATATTATATTAAAAATCGAAGCATAAATATTATGCTCTAAATATCTAAAAACTATTGCATAAACATTATGCATAATTCAATTTTATTGAAAATATCAGTTTCCCTAAGGAAACTAATATGACCTTCTACGTCACAGTCCTCCCCCAATACATTTTTCAGTGTATATGGGGGAGACAAGTACCTTCCTCTTTGGTCTGAGAATGTTGGACATCTTTCCATTACATGTACGACCATTAATGGCTCTTGGCATCCCTCACAGCATGCTTCACTTTTAGCCATCATCGGCCCATGAGTCAGTCTTGTGTGCCCGATTCTCAGCCTTGTTATTACAACTTCTACTTGTCGGTTGGGATGGATGCTGGTCACCCAACTGCCAAGGTCATCTCTAATCTCTCGCAGTTTATTTCTAGAGGTATGTCTCCATTGTTCCCTCCATTTATCACGAAGACAACTCCTGATACTGCTTCGGATCTCTCCCCTTTCCCGATTCCAACCAAATCCAGCTCGACTTGATTAGTCCAGGGGGGGACTTGGGAGGTTCCAACAGCCAGAACCTTTGTGAGATTTAAATTAAGATCTTCCACAAGATTCCTCATTCTCCTACCATAGGATCGGCTATCCTCAAGGGGGTTAAAACCAATCTTGATGTAGGAGATCCCGGAATCCTTTGTAGTCTTGTGTAGTAAATCAAGTTCATGTAGTCCCGGTGTAATGAAAGAGGTGGTTTTCCACTCTCAGCATACAGGGACTCCACAGGTGAAGAGCTTCATTATGAACCGAGTCCAACATCCAGAGAACAGTGGGAGTTGCAGATGAATAAGCCTCACATCCATAGTCAAGTTTACTACGAATAAGTGCTCGGTAAAGCCACAGAAGCGTTGTGCGGTCTGCACCCCAAGAAAGGTGTGAAAGAACCCGTAAAATACTAAGCGCTTTTGTAGCTTTCACCTTTAACTGTTTAATGTGAGGCACCCATGTAAGCCTTGAGTCAAAAAATACACCTAAGTACTTTACCTCTTGGACAAAATGCAGTGGGTTTGCTCCTAAATAGAGGGAAGGATGTAACTTTCTTCGTTTGTGGAAATGCATAGCCATGGTCTTGCTTGGAGAAAATTTGAACCCATGGTATGTTGCCCATTGCACAACCTGATTTATTGCAGTCTGCATGTGTCCTTGCACATCCTGTAAGCTTCCTCCTGAGCAGTAAAGTGTAAAGTTATCCACATACAGACTACATGAGACGACACTTGGTACGACCTTTACGATGTCATTTATAGGAATGGCAAACAGGGTCACACTTAAGACACTCCCTTGTGGGACCTCTTCCAGCTGATCTTCCAGGTTAGAGAAACTGTTTCCCACCCTCACTCTAAACTTCCTGTTAGCAAGGAAGCTTTGTATGAAGGTAGGCAATGCTCCTCTTAAACCAATGTCTTACAGCTTCATGAGTATGCCATGCTTCCAAGTAGTATCATAAGCCTTTTCAAGGTCAAAGAAGACTGCTAACATGTGACGTCGCTGTGTGAAGGAATTCTGTATTGCAGTTTCCATCCTTACAAGTGCATCTGTGGTCGATCTCAGTTTTCTAAACCCATATTGATATGGGGTCAGCACGTTTTCCTTTTCTAGCAGCCATGTCAACCTACAGTTTACCATTTTCTCCATCAACTTGCAGATGCAGCTGGTGAGAGAAATTGGTCTATAATTCCCTGTTATAGAAGCATCCTTGCCAGGTTTAGGGACAGGAATGATTATAGCTTCTTTCATTGTGGATGGTACTGTACCCCTCCCTATAGATCCTATTGAATAGATCCAACAGGAACGTTTGGGAACTCTCTGGTAAGTGAGATATCATTTGGTATGGAATATCATCACTTTCTGGGGCAGTCTTACGGCAGAGCTGCAAAGCAGAGTCCATCTCCTTGCGCAAAAATGGCAAGTTGTATGGAAGTTCTGCTGCAGTGCTACTGAAGAACGACACAGGGTGTCGTTCGTGTTCATCCCGAAGAGTGGAGAATCGGGCAGTGTAAGATGCTCCAGAGGAGATCTCTGCCATGGATATTGCCAGCTCATTTGCAAAATCTGTTTTGTCTGTCAGGATTATACCATCTATTTTCAGAGCAGGTGGTGATATGGATGTGCTCTTTCCAGCGATCTTCCACACCTTGTCCCATACCCATGCTAAGGGGGTCCTAGAATTAATTAAGGAGACATACTGCCTCCACGATGTCCGTCTAGCCTCCTTTAGCCCTCGCTTGGCCTTGGCTCTGGTCTTTTTGTACTTAATCAAAGTTACATGGCTTGGGCGTCGTTTCAACTGCCTTAATGCAGCTTTTCTTGCTCTGACAGCTTGTTGGCATTTATCAGACTACCATGGTACCGGAGGTCGACGGTACTGCCCGCTACTTCTGGGAATTGATGCTTCTGCTGCAAGGTGAATTCGTGATGTGAAGTGATTAAAAGCATCTTGAACACACTGGAAATCATTCACAGATCCTTGCAATACTGCAGTTGATCTAAAAAGATTCCAGTCTGCATGTTCAAGTCGCCAACTTTGCACTCCATTGCCTGGAATACCATTCACCTCCTCCAAAAGTATTGGATAGTGGTCTCTTCCATGTAAGTTTTCCATGACCTACCAAGTGAAATTCAACTGTGAATCAGGTGAACCAATTGACAGGTCAGTATTGGAGAATGTCCCAGTTCGAATTTGGAAATGTGGGTGCGTCAGTGTTCAGTAAAAGTGCATCTACTCTTGAGAACAAGGACTCCAAGGCCCTTCCTCGAGGGTTGCACAAAGTGTCTCCCCAGAGGTGATGCCGACCATTGAAGTCTCCCAAGAGTAGAAATGGATGAGGCAACTGCCCAAATAAATCTTCCAAATCATCTTTGTTGAGATTATGTGGAGGGAAGTAGATGGATGCAATAGTGTAAGGTCGTGTCAAGCCTATTCTCACAGCCTTCACCTGCAGTGTCGTCTGCAGGTGGATGGCCTGGAATGGAATATTTTGACGTACCATCACTGCTACTCCTCCATGAGGTCCATTATCAAAGGTTCCATAATGGGCTTGAACTTGGAATCCTCTCATGGAAATTGGATGATTTTTCCTGGTCATAATCTCTTGTAGGCATACACAAACTGGATTACATTAAGCTATCAGATGTTGCAGTTCTTCCCATTTTGCATGAATTCCCTGACAATTCCATTGGATTAGGGTATCCAGTTCTTCAGGTTGACAAACTACTTCATAAGGTGTTTGGCAGCACCTGTGGTTAAGGCCCGCCCCACACCTCTAGGCTGTCCCTTTTCAGCATCTTGGGAGTACCTTTAGATGGGTTGTTTAACTGTGGAACTAGTTTCCACAGGCTTCCTTTGAACAGGCTCAGAATTTTCTTTGCTTGGGCAAAGCACGGACCTGAGCCTTCGGTTCAGGGGCATTCTGTGTAGCAGCGGAGGCCCCTGTGGATGTGGTGGCCTCAGGTGCCCTGCCTGGTGGCTCCAAAGACCCAACTCTATGAAGAGTCTTTTGAACAGGCTCAGGATTCCTCTGCCTGTGCAAAGGGTGCACCTGAGCCTTTACTTCAGGGGGATTCTGCCTAGCAGCAGAGGCCCCTGTGGATGTAGTGGCAGCTGAAGCTGTTACCATTGAGGCCTCTGGAATCTTAACTGATGGCTCCAAAGACCTTACTTTGGGAGGAGGAGTCTCCTCAAAAGACCCTTTACTCCTACTCCGATTCTGGTGCAACAACTCACCAGAGGCATTCTCAGCATTTGCGGACTGAGGTTTAAAGCTAGTGGCAGAGTGTGTGGTGTTAGAAGTATTGGAGGGTAAGGGGTGGCGGGAAGGAGAATGGGCTAGAACTGAGGCAAAGGACTTAGTAATACTTCTTTTTCAAACTTGCACCTTTTACATTGCTTAGATGAAGCTTCATGATCTTTGCAGTGGTAACAGCATATTGGACCTGGACAGTTATCATCTCCTTGACCTGTTGTAGCACATTCCACACACATTCTTGGTTGTCCATTTTCCTTAAAACGGCAAGTATTGGCTCCATGCCCATAACCCTGGCAGTGGAAGCACCGCATAGGGTTGGGCACATATGGCTTTACCTTGAGGTGGTACCATGCCAATTTAACCGATTCAGGTAGGACTAACGATTCAAATTAGAAGAAGAGCAGGTGTCGACTGTTCCAAACTATCAATTTTCTTCTTAAAACGTTTTACTGCCACTACATTAAAATTCTCTAGTTCTTCTAACAGTTTCTCCTCTGAATACCTCATCAGATCTCGGGAAAAGATAATACCCTTACACTGATTGAGGGTTTTGTGAGGAGAACATGAGACTTTAGCCCCAGAAATGTCACAGAATGCATGCAGACGGTCACTCTCGTCTGGTGACGAAACCTCAACTATCAGGCTACCATCTTGCTGTGGGGTGATCACGTCGACATACCTCAACTATCTTCCGATGTACTTGAAAAATATCAAGATCCATGATAGATACACTATCAATGGTCTTCACTACTAGAAATTTACTATATGATACACTTTCATATTTACCAGGTAAGATTTCCTTAATGGATTAAGGAGGACTTTTCTTACCTGGTTTGGGAGCTCGGGAACCATTACGATTCCCATTCTTGCCCTTTGGAATCTGGTAAGGTTCCAGAGTGACAATATGTGATGTTCCAGAGGGATTGGCCAGGGGATTGCAAAGGTCGTCAGGGAGAGAGCAAGTTCTTTGTAAATTTGCAGAAATCATACAAATTATAAATCTTAATTTTCTCACCCCCCACCCACCATGGAGTCCAATGCAAGGAAGCCACAGGGGTAGTGAGGAAATATATGCATTACAGTGCTGACCTTAGCCGATTGACTTGACCGGGCCTTGATCAAGCCACCCGTCTAACCAGAATAGAGGACCAAAGAGGTGTGTTGCTAGCTGCAGGGCGCAGCATGCAGCATCGCTCAACTTCCAGGACTCCTGTCTCCTGATAATACGGGACACCACGCACGGCAAAGACACGTGGGAGAGTTCTCCCTGGCCCAAGATGGAATGAACCAGGTGTGGGTGCACCATCCCCTCTCATAGGTCTTGATGCACCAGGAAGCCATTTTGTTGCATCCCTCACTGGTGACCCCTCCAGTATGTGTAGCCCTCTGGTCCGAAAGAGAAAAAAGAAGAAAAGAAAAATTAAAATAAAAGTTAAATGTAAGCAAAACGGAAACACAAAAACTGTCTTCAATAACAAGAGAACACAAAGCTTTTTCGAACCAACGTGAAGTCAGGCAGATACTCCTCTATTTTAGTAAGGAGTATTTTGTGTCTTTCTCTGGGAACAGAAGCGAATCAAAGATAACAATAGTAAATGAGGGGACGCCCGGGATTGAACCGGGGACCTCTCGATCTGCAGTCGAATGCTCTACCACTGAGCTACATCCCCTTAATATAGAATTATATTTTCTTGTTTAATCACCTTAAGGTGAAAAGTAAAACGTTATTATACCTGAATATCATTATTGCGCCTTCAAAAGTAGATTAACTGCCAATATAAGTTTTTCTCTTCATATTTTCCTTACTTTTCTGTCATGAATCCCTCTCGTGCCTTATTACCGTCACTATTACTTTGTTGTAATTCCCTTTGATAATATCTCCACCAAAATCAGATTAAATAATTGCCCATATCTTTATCAGTTAGTTTCTTATTTGTTTTATTTATCTGTCTTTTAAAAGTTTGTCAGCGGGACTGCGAGGCTGACAAAAGTTAATGGGTGGGTTGGCCATGACTCTTGGCTCTGTCCATTGACATCTGACAATGAACTTGATCAACAAATGTACTCTGCTTGCAACTGCTAATAGATTTTTTTTACATATGTTATTTTTTAAAAATTGGAATAGTTATGTGTTTTGAGGTAGGCAGAGGTTTTTGTTCTTATGATTTTTTTAATAACTTCTCATTATTATTGTCATTATATTTCTTTATAACCTTCATTTCTTATTTTTTCTTTATTATTACTTTTGATATTTTTATCGAAATTAACAATTATAGTTATTATGACCATCACCAATCGTATTATTGATATATTTATTACTATTATTATTATATTAAGTGTTATTTTTATCATTATCGTTATTGCCAATGTTACCATAGTTTTTGTTATCTTTATTGTTATGATTATAATAATAATAATAATAATAGTAATAGTAATAATAATAGTAATTATCATTATTACTGTTATTATTATTATTGTATCATAAGTTTGTTATCATTTTTCACTCGTACATTTTTCTTTCATTAACTTCTCTATTTGGTATTTCTATAGTATTTTTGTAACTCATTAACTAGACTATAATTTTGCCAAAGAGTGATCTTGTGGTGCGTGTTGATAACGTTGCCAATTAGATACAAGACATTTGACTGTAAGGGAAAGAAAGAAAAGAAAAGGAGATAAGAATAGAAATTAGAATAGGACAAAAAAAAAAAAAAAAAAGAAATTGGAAAATGGAGAAGTAAAAGGAATCGGAAGAAAGAGAAAAGGAAAATAAGCGGAAAAAAAAGATAAGGAAAAGGAAAAGGGAAAAGGAGAAAAAGGGAAAAAAAAAAAAAAAAAAAAAAAGGAAACAGAATTTTGTTTAAAAGGGGAAGAGGAAAAGAGGAAAAACTAAAAACAAAGAACAAGAAAAAAAAGGTAAAGAAAACAAAAGGAAAGTTAAAAGTAAATAATTCATGAAAACAGAAAAGCAAATATTGCTTTCAAAAACAACCGAACACAAGGCTTTTCGAACCGATGTTCAGTGGGTCAGTCAGATACTCCTTTTAGAATATATACAGGAGGGAATGTCTCCTTCTGGTAACAGAGACGAATCGAAAATAATATTAATTGAGGGGACGCCCGGGATTGAACCGGGGACCTCTCGATCTGCAGTCGAATGCTCTACCACTGAGCTACATCCCCTTAGCATATCAGAACTATTATATATTGTTCAATCACCTACTCTTGAGGTGAAAAGTAAAGCGTTTTCATGCCAGATCGTTATTGAGCATCCAAAAGTAGATTAACTACCAATATAAGTTATCTTTTCACATTTCCTTACTTTTCTGTCATGAGTCCCTTTTCTCGTGCGTTATTACTGTTGTCATTATTTAGCTGTAATTGCTGTTGTTAATACCTCCACGAAAGTGAGATTAAGCAATTGTCCATATCTTTATCTGTTAGTTTCTTATGTGTTTTATTTATCTATTATTTTTTGTCAGGAGGACGTTGAGAAAAGTTTATGGGTGGGTTGGCCATGACTGTACGAGTAGATCTTGGCCCTGTCCGTTGACTTTTGGCAGTAAACTTGGACCACGAAGGGAACTCTGCTTGCAACCGAGGAATTCGTTGCCGTGCGGTGCAATTATTCGTCATACCTGCTAGTATTTTGTTTTAATATGTTATTTTTAAAAATATATATACTGCGATGTTTTGATTTGTTAGAGGTTTCAGTTTCGTGTATTTTTTTATCGCTTTTCTCCTCATAATTGTCATCTTTTATTGTAATTAACTAACCATTATATTTATCATTATTGTCACCACTCGTATTATTGATATAATCATTACTCATATTATTACAACAATAATAATTTTAAATGTTAATGTTACAGTTATTTTTGTTATGGTTATTTTATAATAATAATAAAAGTAATAAAATAGTTATTATTATTACAGTTATTATATTTATCACTATTATTATTGTTTTTTATTAGTAGTAGTTTGTCATCATTTTTCATTCATACGTTTTTCTCCTTCATTAGCTTTCTTATATTTGTAACTAATAAACTCATTAACTGATAATTTAGCCAAAGACATTTGACCATAAGGGAAAGAAAGAAAAGGATAAGAATAAAAATAAGAAAAGGAAATGGAAATGGAAAATGAAAATGAGAGGAAAGAAATGGGAAAATGAAGAAGGAAAAGGAAACGGGGAAAAAAAGGAAAAGGTAAGGGAAAGGAAAAGGGAAATGGCGAAAAGAGGAAAAAGAAAAAGAAAAGGAAAGAAAAAGGAAACAAAAAAAGGGATAAAAGGGAAAGAGGAAAGAATTTAAAAAAATGAAAAGAAAAAAAGAAGAAAGGAAAAGAAAAGTAAAAAGTAATGAATTCAGGAAAGCTGAAAAACAAAATACTGCTTTCAAAAACAAGCGACCATAAGGCTTTTTCGAACCAATGTTAAGTGGGGCAGTCAGATACACTTTTAAGAATATATACAGGAAAGAGTAATTATCTATACGGAGTGTCTTTTTCTGGTATCAGACACGAATCGTAAATAATAGTAAATGAGGGGACGCCCGGGATTGAACCAGGGACCTCTCGATCTGCAGTCGAATGCTCTACCACTGAGCTACATCCCCTTGATATAGTAATAGTATTTTTGCTTGTTTAATCACCTACTTTTGACGTGAAAAGTTAAGAATTATCATACCGGAATAGCGTTATTGCGCCTCCAAAGGTAGATTAACTATAATATAGGTTTTTCTCTTTATATTTCCCTTACTTTGTTGTCATTGTCATTTTGTCCTTTGTCATTTTGTCTTCGTTATTACCATTACCATTATTTAGTTGCAATTGCTGTTGTTAATATCTCCAACACCAAAATTAGATTAAGTAATTGCCCATATATTTATCTGTTAGTTTTTTTATTTGTTTTCTTTACCTTTCTGTTTATGTTTGTCAGCAGGACTACGAACGACACTAACAAAAGATGCAAATATTCATCATGTCTGCTAGTAGATAATTTTGTTTTTAAGAAGTAATATACTTATGTCTTTCCTTCGTCTTGTATATGTATATATATGTATGCTTTTTTCGCATTTCTTATTATCTATTAAGTTTCTTTGTAACCTTCATTTCTGCTTATTTTTGTCTTTATTATTATATATCTTTATTACTTATCATTATCATAATAATCTTACCATTATGGTTATTATCAATATCATCAGTTTTATTACTGATGTTATTACTATTATTATTTATACTATAATTATAACTATTATTATCATCCTTATCGTTACAATTAATGTTACGATTACTTTTGTTATCGATATTACTATTATTGAGATTATTCCTACTACTACTATTATTATCATTATTATCATTGCAATTAAAGTTACTATTATCCTTGTTATCGTTATTATCATTACTACTACTACTACTACCATCATTACTGTTAGCATTATAATTACAATTACAATTACAGTTACAGTTACAGTTACAGTTACAGTTACAGTTACAGTTACAGTTACAGTTACAGTTACAGTTACAATTACAATTACAATCACTATTACTATTACTATTACTATTACTATTACTATTACTGTTACTATTACTGTTACTATCATTATTATTACTCTCGCCATTTTATGCTGTTATCATCTTTTCATTATTATCTTTCTTTCATTAGCTTTCTAATTTTTAATTCCTATATTACATTTGTAACTCATTAACGAGCCCATAATTTTGCCAAACAGTGGTATGTGTTTACAACTACAGATAAACATGACAGATTCGTATGGAGTTCCTCGTAATGTTACTCTTGTTTTTGCTTGAAGTATAAGGAAAACTAGGAGACGAAGAAAAGGAGAGAGAAAAAAGAAAAGATAAGGAAAGGAAATGGAAAAGTAAAGGAAAAGGAAATGGAAGGGAAACAGAGAAAGGAAGAGAACGAGAAAGAGAAAATAAGATTATGCCTACGACTGAAATTAGGAATAGTAACAGAAAAAAATAAGGTGAAGATAAAAATGATGAAACAAACATTAACAGAAACAGAGAAAAAGAGAGATAGAAAAAATTGTGTTTAACCTGCCATTGCACTAATAAATAAATAAATGAATAAAATAAAGGAATCCACGAACACAGAAAAAAAATCTCCTTGTCAGAAACGAATAGTTAGAACATGACTATAAACTCAAAACAATATATACGGGAAAGATTTTTTTTTCTTCTGTAAACAGAGCCAAAAAAAGAAAAAAAGAAAAAAATATTCAATTGTGAGGGGACGCCCGGGATTGAACCAGGGACCTCTCGATCTGCAGTCGAATGCTCTACCACTGAGCTACATCCCCTTAGCATTACACATCTCGTTGTTATCTTTAATTACTAACTCTTTACTCAAAAGGAGAAAAGTGGGAACAAGGTATCGAAGGGAATCGTTACTGAAACATTAATCTGTTGAATATTGTTTTTGTTATTGTAAATACTGTTTATGTGTCTATCATTGCAATTACTATCACTATTGTTATTTCCATCTAACGGATGGGATTATGTAACTAGCTTCTGCTCATTACTAATGTTTTTTTCACTATCATCATCATCATCATTATTGTCATCATCATCATTATTGTCATTATTATCATTATTATTATTGTTAATATTATCATTATTATTATCATTAATATTATCCTCTTAACAGTTACTTTTCTTTCCAAAACGATGAATTAGCCTGATGGAGGAAGATACTTAGGAAAGACAGGGACCTCTTCGATCTGCAGTCGAATGCGCTACCGCTGAGCTACATCCCCTTACGTAGTGCTTATCAGTGTTGGTTTTATCACATAATGGAAATGCGCTCCTGAAGTGAAAAGTATTAATTAAGTGAAAACCAAGAGTAACATTATTTGAATCTCTGTGTAGATTTATTATTGACTTAGGTTAATTTTCTTCTTTTCTTTAATAGTCCTACTACTACTACTCATATTGTCGTTATTATTATTATCAGTATTCTTATTGTTGATATTATTGTTTCTAAATGATTCATTCATTTTCCATTTCTATTTCAAATTTTGCGACAGACTATTACATTACTATGCCATCATGATTTTAAGACTATCATTGATAATTGCATTAGTACAACCACAAATGATAATCGTGATATCTGTGATAACAGTGCCAATGACCATAAATAAAGAAGAGAATTAGTAACAATATATATATATATATATTAGTATTATTACTACTTGTAAGTCTTGATGTTGAAAAGTGATCAATATCACTATCAGTAACAGTACAGCAAAGTTATTATCATCATAGGAACTTAAAATAACTTGAATACAAATATATTGATGGTGAGAATGTGCAATATGATAAAGTAATGGCGAAAAAATCAGAATCCATCATAGTATAAGGATATGAATAATATACCTAATATTGTGATACAAATTATTATATATCTGAAAATAATTTCATGTAAAAATGCTTCTCTTTCATTATCTCACGCTTATAACAACTCCAACAGTCAGATATTCCATTATCTTTCATTTCCTGTCCAAATAACCGGTACTTAATCATAATTCAAATAGATCTAAATTCAACGATAGATATAATATAATCAACAAATGCAACCCGGAAACCTCAATTCAAACTGGATTGATCAATTCACTTGACAAAAGCGATTAAATTCCTGGGTATCAGTATCACCAGATAAGTATCATTTTGCCGTTTTCATAAAGGCTCTCTGTGTTCTTTTCCCCAATAAACATAGAGAGAAAACCAACCCAAGTATCATTCTGGAAGTATAAGAATGACTTTCGCAGGCGTCGTCTCATTAATGTTGCAATCTGATATGACACTTGACAGGGTGGTTCAAGAAATTACAAAGCCACAAATAATTGTGACTCTTTAACATACCTGATGGTGTCCTTTTTCCTCTTGAGATTTGCTTATTGTTTCACACTATTTTTGTTCTTTTGTCATATTCTTATTCTCAGGATCGTATTATTATTATTGGTACTATCGTTAATGTCATTGTTATTATTATTATTAATAATGATAACATTATTATCTTTATCATTATTATTATCATTGTCATTATCATTATCATTATTATTATCATTTTCATTATTATTATTACTATTGTTATTATTATTGTTATCATCACCACTATAACTATTATTATTATCATTGTTATAATTATGATGATTATGATTACCATTATTGATATTATTATTATATTATTACTATTATTATCATTTAACCTCATTTAATTTTTGTTTTTGAGGTTGCGAGGTTGAAGTTGATATTAATGTTACTATTCTTCTTATTTTTATGATTATTATAATTGCCATTTAATTACTTTTCATTATGTGCTTCGACTGGTATTTTTTTCTTTGTAAATTGATATGGAGACATGCAAGGTGATTGAAAAAATAGTGTTGCTTTTAAGAATGGGAAAATATCTATTCCACCTGACTTAAGATATTAAGAAGGATGTCAGCTTCTCGTAACAGAAAAATATGATGAGAGCACTGGCGGTCAGGAATGATATGTTGATATTAATCTTACACAAATGATGGTGATATTATAGCCCATAAACTCTGAAGAAAAAATTCATGAAAATATGAAATATTCCTTTTTTTTTTTTTTTTTTTTTTTTTTTTTTTTTTTTTACCTTATGAAATGAGGGAAGGAAAGATATAAGTATTAACTATTTTTTTTTTTTTTTTTTTTTTTAACAAAAGAGATTTATGATACGTAAGTAATGTGTAAAAGACCATTCCGTCAGCAAATACCATCCTGTCATCCTTTCCTTACCTTTCATAATCATTGAATTGATGTGAGAAATATAGTAATAGCATAATTTAAAACAACCAGTCTATGATTAATCTCAATTCTGTGGGCATACTTGATAAACTTCATATTTATTTACTTCTGTTCCTGTGTTGAATCGACTTAATGCTTTTTTTTTTTCTTTTCTTTTCTCTTTTCTTTTTCTTTACTTCGTATAATTACAGATCTTCTCTAGTATTTTCAATCTGGAGATGGCCAAGTTGATGTCAAATATCATTATGGATGCTCTCGAACGTTTGATTAAATTTGTGTTTCAGTATTTGATCGACATTCCAAAACTCACTAGATTTACGAGTGTTTACTGTGAATATTTTTTTTCCGATGCATAAGCATTTATTTGTTGTTATTAGTAAATTAGTCATCGTTTCATGCACAATTTGCTGGTATTTGCATTGCGTTTAATAGCATTAAATGTATCAGTTTCCAGGCAGCTGACTAGTGGTATACTACTATGTCTGAATTTAAAATTAAAAGTAATTTTGAAATTTGATTTTTACTTCTTTTTATGGTAACTGTTTACACGATATATACATGTTTACATATATGTATATATATATATATATATATATATATATATATATATATTTTTTTTTTTTTTTTTTTTTTCTGAGTCGGCAAAATACCATAATCTTGAAAGCAAATATTTGCAATTGACACATTCAAATTGTCTATTGTGGTGGGAGATGCATCTGTTTTTAATTAGGATTTTATCGCTTTAATTAAGCAGGGGGTTATTATTCTTGTTATTATTATCATTGTTGTTGTTAAAATCATTATCATTATCAGTATTATTGTTATTATTATTATTATTATTATTATTATTATTATTATTATTATAATTATTATTGTTATTATTATTATAATCATTATCATTGATATTATCATTACTATTATCATCATTATATTATTATTATTATTACTATCATTATCATTAATACTATAATATTTATGAATATTATCATTATCCTTATTATATTATTATTATCATCATTATCATTATCATTATTACTATTATTACTGTTATCATTATCATCATCATTATTATTGTTATTATTATTATTATTATTATTATTATTTTGATTATCATTATTATTGTTATTAGTATTGTAATTATCATTATTATTATTATTATCATTATTATTATTATTATTGTTATTGATATTGTTGTCATTATTATCATTATTTTAAAAATATTATTGTTATCATTATCATTATCATTATCATTATTATCTTTATTATTATTATTATCATTGATACTGTTATCATTCTTTTTATTATTGTTATTAGTATTATCATTATCATGATTAATATTACAACTACTATTACTGTTGCTATTATCATTATTATTGTTATTATTATAATTATTATTATTACTATAATTATTAACATCATTGTTATTATTACTATTATTACAATTATTGTTATTGTTATTATTATTATATTATTATCATGATCAATATCATTATCATTATCATTATTATTATTATTATCATTATTATTATCATTGTTATAATTATTGTTATTTGTATTATCATTACTACTGCTACTACTACTATCATTATCATTATTGTTGTGATTGTTATTATTAACATTTTAATTTATGTTATTATTATCGTAAATATTATCATTATTGTTATTAATAACCGTATTATTGTTACTTTCATTGTAATGATAGTAATAATGATGCAATAATAATAACGATAATGAAAATAATAATGATAATGAAAATAATAATAATTTCATGATGATGATAACGATATTATTTGTATTATTTCATCATAATCATAATCATTATCAGTATCATTATAATTATGATTATAATTATAATGATAATGATAATTTTTATTATTATCATTTTTATTACAATGATTATTATTATAATTAATATTATCATTATTATTATTATTATTATTATTATTATTATTATTATTATTATCATTACTATTATTATCATTATTATTATAATTATTATTATCATTATGATTTGATGATGATGGTGATGATGATATACTGATGATATACTGATGATATATATACACATATATACATATATTATGTATATATACATATACTCATATATATATGTATATATACACATATGTATATATATACACGTATATATACATATTTATGTATACACACACACACACACACATATATATATAAATGCATACATAAATGGATATATAAATATACGTATATACATACATATATACATATATACATACATATATACATATATATATATATATATATATATATATATATATATATATATACACATATACAAACACGCATCTCTCTCTCTCTCTCTCTACATATATATATATAAATATATATATATATATATATATATATATATATATATATATATATATGCATACACACACACACACACACACACATATATATGTATATGTCTATCTATCTATCTGTCTCTGTATACACACACTCGCATACACACACACACACACACACGCATACACACACACACGTAGACACACACACACACACACACACACACACACATATATATATATATATATATATATATTATGTATATATACTGTACATATACTCATATATATATGTATATATACACATATGTATATATATACACGTATATATACATATTTATGTACACACACACACACACACACACACACATATATATATATATATATATATATATATATATATATATATATATGCGTGTGTGTATGTGTGTGTGTGTGTGTGTGTATACATATACACACAATAATAATGATACTGAAATATATATATATATATATATATATATATATATATATACATATACACAATAATAATGATACTGAAATATATATATATATATATATATATATATATACATACACACACACATATACATGTATATATAGACATGACTGCCGCGATGGTTTAGTGATTAGAACACTGGTGTCCCAACCTCGTGGTCACAAGTCCAATTCCCCGTCGCGGCGGTCGTAAAAATGCCTGTGCCCTGACTGCTGACTCGAGCTTGAGAAAACGACATATCGCCTTGAGAAGTCAAACGCAGGTGTCGTAGGGGAAGTCGCCGCCGTGGCACAAGTGTTAGCACGCCGAGCCGCGGTTGATTAGGAAGGGCATCCAATCAGGCAAGGGCGGCATTGCCATATAACCTCTCATTAGTGAACTGAGAGAGGCCCTGTCCTGTAGTGGAATGAACGGCTGCTAAAAAAAATATATATAGAGACATATAAATATATATATAGAGACATATAAATATATATCTAGATATACATACATATATATGAACACACATACACACACATACACATGCGGGTACGTGTGTGTGTGTGTGTGTGTGTGTGTGTGTGTGTGTGTGTGTGTGTGTGTGTGTGTGTGTGTGTGTACGTGTGTGTGTGTGTTTATGTGTATATGTGTGTGCGTATATATAAATATATATATATGCATATACATACATAAATATATATACATATATGTATATATATATGTATATGCATATATGTATATATATGTATGTGTGTGTGTATTTGTGTATGCGTGCGTGCGTGTGTGTGTGTGTGTGTGTGTGTGTGTGTGTGTGTGTGTGTTTATACATTAATACACACACATATATGAAGAAAGAAAAACGTGTGTGTGTGTATACATCAATACACACACCTTTATGAAGAAAAAAAAATATATACACATACATATGTATATGTATGCATATATATGCATATGTACGTATGTATAAATGGAAAAGCGCCTTGACTCTAAGATGCTCAAAGGCGATAAGCAGCTCTGCCGACTCCATCTCTAGGCAAGAAACGCACAAACCGTATTCAAAAGGCAAAAGGCAGCGGGAAAGACCAAAATCATGAAGGGAAACGGGACACAAGCTCCTACTTTTCTTGAATTATTTGAAAGAGGAAGACCGTCTGTTGAGAGGGGGAAGAAGAAAATTAAAAGGGGTGTAAAAAAATAAAAAAAAGAGGAGAAAAAAAGGAAAATATTTGACAGAACTTGGAATTAAGAGTGACGGAGTAGGGAGATTAGAGAGGCAGCTGAAGGGCAGGTAAAAAATAAAAAAAGAGTGAGAGAGAAAGAAATTGTATAGTAATTATGAAGATAGCAAATTTGCAAAACTACAGTACTTCGGCAATTAGCGAAGAGGAAGGAAAGAGAGAGAGAGAGAGAGAGAGAGAGAGAGAGAGAGAGAGAGAGAGAGAGAGAGAGAGAGAGAGAGAGAAGAGAGAAGAGAGAAGGGGATTTTGGAAAATTATAGCTTAGTTGCCTCTCCGTCTTGAGGAGGCAAAGTGAGGGCTGAGAAAATTAATTGGGGGGAACCCTGAAAGAGACATAGATGATGATTAAGCGCCGCGTAATATAACAGAACTGTTTTGTCGAATAGTGTGTTGCAACATGCTATCTACTGCCATAAGCTGGAGGTTTAAAGTACCGAGGGCGGGAACATTTAACTGGGGGATATCTGAGTTTCTGAGGGATATGTATTAAAAAGGGTATCTGCTTGGCTTCTAAGTGTCGAGTGATACGCCGTCCGTGTCATCGTGTAGCGAAAAAAGTGAAAGTGATTCATTATTTCAAGGCAGAAAGAGAAAGGAAAGGAAGAGCAGAGCCAGAGAGACTCGTCCCACAATTATAGACCCATTATGATTAAAACAAACTCTTGGCCAGGAAAAATAAATAAACGAAAATTAAAAAAAAAGAAAACGAAAAAAAAAAAAAAAATCAAACAAACTAAAGATCTTTCCACGAAACCAAATAATCCCCAAAAGACTTCAGAGACTCCAGCAAGTGCTTCAGCTCATACATAGTGCTTGACCTTCAGCGTGCAATAGATCATCGCAAACGCGCGCCTGAAGTATGCTTGGACCCTGTTTGCATGCAATTGCCTTTTGTTTATAACTGGGGATTCTCGGGTTTTACGCCAGTCGTGGGTGGAATCTCTTGGTAATGACCAGCAGGTTTATTTGATAGACTTTGAGATTACAACATATTTTCGTTATTCTGCTGAGGATTTGCGATCATGCCACGGCGCTTAAGTAATGTATACTAACAATTTATGATAATCTATTTGTTTTATTATGAGTTTGCCTTAATTCCAGGAAGTGTATCATGATTCTGCAATTTGATAATGATTATTGCTGTTATTTAAAGTTATTTAAATGTACATAAGAGAAAACTACATTGTTGTTGGACGAAAGTTAACTCATTTCAATTTTCTGATAATTCTAAGAGAGCAGGATTTTTTTACGTATGTTTAATTTTATATAAAAAAGGCTAATTTACATAAAATGATTTTGAATTATTGGTCATTTTCATCTTATTAACAATAATTCTTATATTATTTTTTTTTTTCAATTTCCATTCCAAACACATGGATATGACTTTTAAAAAATCATAATTCTTCTAATATTGTTTTATAATTGTGTCCTGACATTTATACATATATCGTGTATAAACAATTTAATTAATTATTTAGTTTCGGTAATCATATTTTGTCTGTTGCCAGTTTCATAGTTTCTAATGATCATGTGGAAATTCTCGAACCTCTAAGTGGCTCTTATTATACACTTAACACTTAATTGTACAAGCACTTTGATTTCATAAATTTATAAACATGCACGGGACAAATATGAAAACACACTAGATTTTCCTTGCCAAAAATCCTTCGTATTTTTTTTTTCTACAATAGTACTATCAAAAGCCTTATATTTGTTACCCGAAATTATATAGGATGACTTTGCAGAATATAGACAGATATAAAAGGTATTAATGATTTTTCTTATATATTCTTTAGTTATCTAGTTACCTATCTGTCCATCTACATACAAATACACACAAATAGATTTATTCAACTTATTTATATATTCACGCATTCCAGACTTTATATCACGCCTTAAATAAGCCTTTCCTTAAATGCCACTGATGGCGAGCGACCAAGAGAGGCAGGCACGTGGCTTGAGGGTAGGCGTAATATGCTGAAAGAGGTTTTACGTAACATTCTTCGGGCGAAAGTCGTTAAATTCTTGTTTTCACATTCCGAAAGTGCGTGACGTCATGTGTGGGCGGTTGGAACTCTACTTTGAGAAATTAAAGAGTAAATAAATAGCCGAATAAAAGGAGCTCTCGACCCGGCCGTGAGTGTTGGTTCTCGCACGGCGCTGTGACTCTTGAGAAACAAAGGGCTCTCCTCCTCCTTCTTCTCCTTCTCCTCTTCCTCTCGTTTCTTACTTCTTCTTTTCTTTGCCCTCTTCCCCTCCTTGTCTTCCTACTTCTTCTGGTTGCTTTCTCTTTTTTTCTTCCCCTTCCTCTTCCTTCTCCATCTCCTTTCTCTTCTTTCTCTCCTCTTCCTCCTTTCCTTTTCTCTCTTTCTTCTCCACTCGCTCGTTAAGCTTTCTCGGAGTCATCCCTCGGGCCGATTTCGTGGGGTCGATTTCCGATGATGTCCGATAGCTCATTAAAAAGAATATATACCGTTGAAAGTTCTCCAAGATATGCTTCACTTCACCGATAGCATACTGTTCTCTTTTCCGGAATATTTGGTTTCGATTTCCTATTGTTCAGTGAGAGAACAATAGCTCATCATTCCCAAGACATGCTTCAGTTCTCAACGACGTGTTTCGAGAAAATACAAAATAAAAACACAGTCTGTTTCGAATACATACCCGATATTGTGCTCACCGAACCACAAATGGCAATTCCGATTACATGTTCCGAATCCCAGTGATACACAAACGAAGCCACGATCAACTCTTGAAGTTTTAATAGCTGACTGTGTACTAACAACCCCATAACTTGATACAGTGCTTCGAATCCCGACAACCCATTAAATGAACCTCACGAAGCACCACGTCTCCGAGGACCCAAAGGCATTCATACCCCGTACGCTGGCTCGGTCTTCCCTGCGTTGTCTCCGCTGCAGCGTCGGCTGAGCGCGGCGCCTCTTGAGCAAGGTGGGGTCTGATTTATGTTGCAAGCTTTGCAGCCCGGCAACAGTGGCAGAGAGAGGCCTCTTCAATGCGGCGCGGTACCGGTGCGATGATGCAACGCGGAGGAGGAACGAGGACGCACACGGGCGCTCGGACGCCGTCATATCGCTGCGCCGATTCACGACGCTCCTCTCCGCTCTCCTGATTTTTTTTTTATTCTTTCTTTTTCTTTTGATTGCGTTCTTGCCTGTCCTTATTTCCAAACCATCGATTTATTTTATTTCCCATACTTATTTCATGCAGTTTTTTTTTTTTTTTTTTTTTTTTTATTATATTCTTCCAATATTTTACCACAGCAGAGTGGTACCACTTTCTTATTAGAGAAAAAGAAAAAAATAAATATTCAGGGAAAAAAAAAAAAAACAAGTCTATAGCACATTTATTCTTAGAAAATCTTCACCCTTAACCCATTACCTTCTATGGGTCCCTTTTTCACGTAAGGAAACTCGTCTGTTTCATCGCACAAACACACCTGTCATTGCAATGGTCTTCCTCCCCAGTGCCCTCCATACAGGTTAACCTCATGATAATTTCTGCCCCACCCCTCATCCCTCCCCCCTCTCCTTGGACTCCACTCTCCCTTCCCCAACTCTTCTCCCCCTCCCTGAACCCCTCTCCCTTTCTCTTCCTTACCTACATCCCCCTTCCCGTCACCTTTCACCCCCCCTTCCCTCTCTCCCTCTCACTCCCTCCCCCTTCCTTCTCTCCCTCTCCCCCCTTCCCTCCCTCCCTCTTCCCTCTCTCCCTCTCGCTCCCTTCCCCCCATCCCTCTCTCCCTCTCACCCTTTCGCTCCTTTCCCACTTTCCCTCTCTCTCTCTCTCCCTCTCGCTCCCTTCCCTCTCTCCCTCTCACTTCCTCCCCCTTCCCTCTTTCCCTCTCCCTCCCCCTTCCTTCTCTCCCTCTCGTCTCCCTTCCCCCTCTCCCTCTTGCTCCTTCCCTACTTCCCCTTTCCCTTTCCCTCTTCCTCTCGCTCCCTTCCCCTTCCCTCTCTCCTTCTCGCTCCCTTCTCTCCCTCCCTCCCCCCTTCCCTCTCTCCCTCTCGCTTCCTTCCCTCTCTCCCTCTCGCTCCCCTCCCTCTCACTCCCTCCTCCTTCCCTCTCTCCCTCTCGCTTCCTTCCCTCTCTCCCTCTCGCTCCCCTCCCTCTCACTCCCTCCTCCTTCCCTCTCTCCCTCTCTCTTCCTCTCCCTCCCCTCTCT
>NC_061822.1:10522466-10524966 GCF_019202785.1 Penaeus chinensis
TTTGGACAGCAATTCTTCCCAATATCCACTCCATGCAAGTGTTGGAAAGTGTTGGTGTCAGAACACAGCCTTGTCTCATTTCTGAGTTAACAGTAATGAAGCTAAACAGGCCTCCACCACGCTTTATAGCACTTTCAGTAAAAGTATGCAGGCTTGCTATAATCTAGTAATCCTTGTTGGAATCGCCCTCAGTCTCAGGATCTAACGTCAAAATAGACTGCAAGCAGCCCAAGACCTCTACATTGACTCAAAGTGCCAGGATACAGTCTGTTGTGGGCTTACCGGGATTGCTCCGGCCACTGGTGACTCAGTAGGTGATCTCTGATATATCTCAGTAGGATGAGTGGGAACCTTGCCTGGTATACTGTGCAGTCCTATGACCACACTATTCAGCAGGTCAGGGGGAATGATACCAGACTGCCAGATGGAGCCAGGGCAGCATGCAAACCCCACACTATAGGTTCACCACCAGCCTTTAACAATATAGCAGGGATGTTGCAAATACCCGCTACATTACCATTCCTCGGCTTGGAGATCGCCTATCTAACTTCAGTTAGGGGAGGTGGTTCCTTGCTGACGGGGATTGCGACACCAATCGCGTCCAGGTTAACCGTTGGTGGATCAATATAGTACAACTGTTCAGAGTTCTCAGTCTAACTCCTGTACCCAATACGATCTTAGATAATTTGGCCTTGTGCTGAGCAGATTGCCGTCGTCTGAGAGGGAGGCTTGGAGTTAAGGGCTTGAGAGGCAGGGCGAAGGTCATTTACTAATATATGGGCTTTGACCTCCACAAGATTCCTGATAAACTGTTCCTTATCCCTCAGTCGAGACGCGCAACGAGCAAATGTAGCTTCTAGTGTCTTTTTTGGGCAGTCACCAAAGGACTCTTGGATGTAGCCACAACCCATCCGCGGTCAGTCTCACAGAGCTCAGCACTCCGGTATACCCTCAGTTCTGGAGGATTCGTCTGTCAGTGCTAACTAGGATGCCGTCGATCTCCTTGGCCACATTACCCGCATCGCTGTACCATGTCTAACGACGCGGGTCAGATTCCAGCTCGATCGCAGCCGGATACCGCATTGAAGTCGCCCAGAACAATGCGAATAACTGGACGAGGACAGCTGTCGAGTTTACAAATATCAGCAATAAGAGACATCAAGCTAAACGGAAGCTTCAGTCTCAATGACTATATATGCCTAATAATGGTGATTAAAATAATCATAATGATTATTACGATAATTATTACACTAATATTGTTAATAAATAAAATGATGTTAATGACAATGATATTGAAAATGATAATGATAATGATAATAATTATGAAAAATAGTGATGACGAAGATAATGTTAGTAATGATTATGATAATAATATTGATAATGACAATAACTATAATAATGATAATGTTAATACTAATAATAAGGATAATGATAATGATAATAATAATAGTAATAATGATGACAATAATAGTAATAAGAATAAAGATTATTATTGTTATTATAATAATAATGATAATCACACTAGATTTAATAATACTCATAATAAGTGATGATAATAATAATGATGATAAAAAAATAATAATGATAAAAAATAATAATTATAATAAAATTATTATGATGATGATAATGATAATGATAATGATAGCAATAATTATAATAGTAAAAACAATAACAACAATAATGATAATAAAAGTGATAAGAATAATAAGAATAACAATAATCATAGTAATAATGTTATTGATGATAACAACAACAACAACAACAATAACGATAATGATAAAGATGTTGGCAATGATAATGATCATAACAGTGATAATAATAATGATAATTGTTATGATAATAATGACAATAAAAATAATAATGAATATAATAATGATAGTGATAATAGTAATGATAATGATAATAGTAATAATAATAATAAGAAGAATAACAATAATAAAAGTAATAATGATAATAGTAATAATAATGATAATGATAATAATAATAATAATAATAATAATAACAATCATTATTATAATTTTCATTGTTATTATCATTATCGTCATCATCATTATCATTCTAATATTATTTTTTTATTAATAATGAAAATAACAATAATTATCAAAGTTATAGTAATATTTAAAACAACAAAACTGCTACTAATGGTAATAACTATTACCATTATCATCATTATCATAATACTAATCATTTTCATTAATTAATGATGATGATAATAATGGTGACGACAACGATAATGACAACAATGATAAAAATGATAATGATAACAATAACAATAATAACATAATGATGATGGAATAATTATAATGATAATAATAGTAATACTAATAATAATGATAATAGTAGTAATACTAATAATAATTATAATAATAGTAATAATAACAATAATAATAATAATGATAATGATAATGATGATATCCGCAATAACGACAATAATTATAATGATAGCAATAAAGATAATTATAAAAATAGTAATAATAGTTATAACAACAATGATAGTAGT
>NC_061822.1:10532466-10537466 GCF_019202785.1 Penaeus chinensis
CTCACCTACCCCACTACTCCATCCCTACCCCCTTCTCCCTCACCCCCCAGCCCTCCAGCAGGAGCCCGCAAAACCCCTCCCTCCTCCCCCTCCCCCTCCCCCTCCGCCCTACACACCCCAATCTCACTTATCGTCCCTAACAATCCCCCCCGAGGAATTGCACGAGCAATAGCGGCGCTGACCCTTTTAAGTGGACAGTAAGGACTGATCAGAGATAGATGCACACGCCCAAGGAAGCACTGCGGGCGGCTGGCAGTTCGGGTCGAACACACGGGCGCTCGTAGGTGATAAGGAAGACGGAGAGACACTTCTGGCGGGCATGATAACACGGTAACTTCCTGCCAGCGGACTTTGACCTGTTGGTGAACGCTGTTGATGTGTACGGCCCCGCCTCGTGACCGATCGGGGTCCTGTGTTGTTTACATGTAGACTCAAGCCGCGTCTTACGTGTGTTAAACTGGTGATCTACGTTGAAGGCATAAACACGCAGACACTACTAAATTATGATTACAGATTTTCTCGATCAATAATTATTTATGATACTGACCATCATTGAGAGTTTCCCAGGCTATATGCTTATATAGGTATATTAATCAAGAATAACATTATAACACTATACACATACATACATACATGCATACATGCATATGTATGATATACATATATGTATATATATGTACATATATATATATATATATATATATATATATATATCATACATATGTATGTATATATATATATATATATATATATATATATATATATATATACACACACATACATACATATATACACACATATGTATATATACACACACACACACACACACACACACACACACACACATCATCATGTGTGTGTACATAGATAGATAGATATAGATATAGATATAGATAGACAGATGGATAGATGGATAGATAGATGGATAGATAGATAGATAGATAGATATAGATATAGATAGACAGATGGATAGATAGATAGATTGATAGCTAGATAGATGTATGTATTTATGTATGTATGAATATATCTATGTATGTATGTGTATATCGATATATAGGAAATTCACTATTTCTTCCTGAAAATGGCAAGATGGGCTTGAGAGAAAGTGAGAGTGCGAGTGACTGAATGACGGAGAGAGAGAGAGAGAGAGAGAGAGAGGGAGAGGGAGAGGGAGAGAGAGAGAGAGAGAGAGAGAGAGAGAGAGAGAGAGAGAGAGAGAGAGAGAGAGAGAGAGAGAGAGAGAGAGAGAGAGAGAGAGAGAGAGAGAGAAAGAGAGAGTTGAATAAAACCGTCACATAAAAAAGGACACATTCGCCTAGCCAAGCACGAAGACAGCTTCCTTACATGTATTATATATGTAAGTCTTGCAAACGCGTTATCAGTGCCATATTCCTCTGCGTGTAGACAAAGATAACATTAGGATGTACACGTCAAATGGTACGAGCATTTTTATCGCAATTACAAACACAAAACACACATGCACAGACAAGCATCCAAGGCTATCTACGCATAAAATCTATTACCTATCTATTGTCGCCCTGTTACTACGACACACTCGTAGACGCGACCCCGGAGTAAGATATCAGCGTAAAATTCCTCAGTGTCTCATTATCATAAATTTATGTGAATGAATTAGACAGAGTGTAAGAGGGAAGCTTAAACGTCTGGCCAATATTGTAACGGAGAATAATTAAGTTCACCCTGACGCTGTGAGAGCTAAAAGAGGGAGGAAGAGGAGGAGTAGGAAGAAGAAGAGTAGGAAGAAAAGGAGTAGGAAGAAAAGGAGGAAGAGGATGAAGAGGAGGAGGAGGAGGAGGAGGAGGAGGAGGAGGAGGAGGAGGAGGAGGCGAAGGAGGAGGAGGAGGGGGAGGAGGAGGAGGAGAAGGAGGAGGTGGAGGAAGAAGAAGAAGAAGAGGAAGAGGAGGAGGAGGAGGAGGAAGAGGAGGGGGAGGAGGAGAAGAAGAAGAAGAAAAAGGAATAACAGGCAGAGAGGTGAAAAAGAGGTGGAAGGGGAGGAAGAGTGTTACGGACGAATGGCTGGAGATAGGAAAAAGGAGAAGTTGAATCAGAAAATGAGGTAAAAAGTGTCAAAGGAAATAGACAAACGATCGAGAAAGAGAAATATAACTAGTCGTAGAAAACTATTTACGACGAAGAAAAAAAAAAAAAAAACAGTAACGGTAAAAGTAGTGAAAATTCTATTAGGAAAAGTACTAGTTTTACATATTGTAGTTGTAGTAGTAGTAATAGGAACAGATGCCGTTGGTTTGGAGATGGTAATAGCAATTGTGTTAATACTAAGAGGGTATGGAGAGGAAGGTAAGAATTAGGTAAAGGATAAGGAAGAAAAAATGAGATGTGGAAGAGAAAAGAGAGAGAGGAGACGATTAAAAATAGGGAGAAGGTAAAGAAAGGAGGTAGGAAGAAGGGGTAAGGATGGAGAGAAGAAAAAGAAAGATTTAAAGAAGGAGGAGGAAGAGAAGAAATGAGAGGACAGGGAAGAGGAAGTGGAGAGGAGGATGGGAAGAGGGAGGAAGGATAAGAGGAGAAGAAGAAAGAGATAGGGAAGCAAGAGGAAAAGAGGAAAAGAGAGGACAGGGAAGAGGAAGTCGAGAGGAGAGGCGGGAAGAGGGAGGAAGGAAAAAAAGGAGAAGAAGAAGGAGAAAAGGAAGCAGGAGTAAGAGGAGAAAGAAGAGGAGAGGGAAGAGGAGGTGGAGAGGAGAGGTGGGAAGAGGGGCATTGGTCGAGCGTGTGCGACCTTGAGGATGGGTGGGGAGAGGGGAGGTGAGAGGGGAAGGGGAGGGTGGAGGAGGGGGAGGGTGTGAGGGGAACAGGTGTGAGGCAAAGAGGAGGAGTGGGGAGGAAGTGAACTGTGACGCAGGGGAGAGTTGAGGAGGAGGAGGAGGAGGAGGAGGAGGAGGGAATATGGAGGAGGAGGAAGAGGAAGAGAATGATAATGATGATAATGATGATGATGATGATGATGATGATGATGATGATGATGATGATGATGATGATGATGATGATGATGATGATGATGATGATGATGATGATGATGATGATGATGATGATGATGATGATGATGCTGATGAGGAGGAGGAGGAAGAGGCAGAGGGAGTGATGGAAAGAAGGAGAGACAGAGAAGATAGGGGGATGAGGGAGAAGGAGGAAAAGATAAAGTGAGATAAAAGACGGGGAGAGGAAGAGATGAATGGTGGGAGAAGGGGAGGGGGGGGGGTGAGCAGGGCAACGAAGATGAGGGATAGAGGAAGAAGCAAAGATGGGAGAAAAAGAAAAGTATGCACGAGGAAAGAGAGAAGAAAGAGAAGAGAAAGGGGGGGATAAGAATAGAAGAGCGAGGACGAGAGAGGACGAGCGAGAGGCGACCAGCGAGGAGCAGGGATAGAGAGGGAGCGAAAGGGAACGAGGAGAGCGGTGTGCAGTGAGCCGGTAGAATTATGAGAAGGTAGGTGGGCGTGTACGAGGCCCGTCGGAAGGAACAGGGGAACGGGAAGGAAGTGCGGCTCGGAGGCGAGTCTGGAGGTGTATATATGTGCATTTTCGTACACACACACACGCGAACACATACACACACACACATACACACACACACACACGCGAACACACACACACACACACACACACACACACACACACGAACACAAACACACACACACACACACACACACACACACACACACACGCGAACACACACACAAACACACACACACACACAAACACACAAACAAAAACACACACACACACACACACACGCGCGCGCGCGTGAACTCAAACACACACACACGCGCGCGCGCGCGTGAACACAAACACACACACACACGCGCGAACACACACACACACACACACACACACACACGCGAACACACACACACACACACACACGAACACACACACACACACACACACATACATACACACACACACACACACACACACACACACACACACGCGAACTCTCTGACACACACACACACACACACACACACACACACACACACACGAACACAAACACACACACACACACAAACAAACACACAAACAAACACACAAACAAACACACAAACACACACAAATACACACACGAGGCCACAACCTTGCACATGAAAACGCACTCACACGCCAACAAATGCCTCCTTCCGCGGTGGTCTCCTGCGTCTACGTTTTATGAGGGATGATGCAAGATTACGTAATGGTATCTTGTAGTGTAAACAAAAGGGTTTCGTTGATGGCTCTTTAATGTTGTGAAGGGAATTTCCGCGTGTTGATTCGGATGAAAGAGAGAAGGGGAGGAGGATAAAGATGGTGGGGGAGGGGATGGAGGAGGTGTAGGAGGAGAGGATGTAAAGAAGTAGGGGGATGAGAAAGCAGAAGAAAGGAAGAGGAGGAGGAGGAATAGGAAGAGAATGAGGAGGAGGAAGAAGAGATGTGGGGGATGAGGAATAGGAGGAATAGGAGGAGAATGAGGAGGAGGAAGAAGAGAAGTAGGGGGATGAGGAAGAGGAGGAATAGGAGGAGAATGAACAGGAAGAAGAGGAGGAGAATGAGGAAAAGAAAGAGGAGGTAGAGGAGGAAGAAAATGAAAAGATGATGGGGGATGGGGAGGAGAAGTAGAAGAATGAGAAGAAGGAGAAGAAGAAGGAGGAGGATGAGAAAGGGGGAGGAGGGGAGGAAGGGGTGAAAGGAGAAAATTAAGACGAGAACAAGAAGTTGACAAAACAACAACAAAAAAAAAGGAAGAAGAGAACCAAAAGAAAAAATGCATATATTAATAAAAAATATTAAAGGAAAGATAATGAGAAAAAGGAAAAAAGGAGAAGGAAGCAAAGAAGAGCAGGAAAAAGCAAGAAGAAGAAGAAGAAGCAGAAGAAGAAGAAGCAGAAGAAGAAGAGGAAGAAGGGGAAGAAGACAATTTCTGAGAGGAAAAAAAAAAGAAAAGAAAAGAGAAAGCAGAAAGAAGAAAAAAAACGAGAAGCAAAACA
>NC_061822.1:10547466-10549966 GCF_019202785.1 Penaeus chinensis
GTCAGGCATCTAATTAGCAATAAGGCAGTCAGGCATCTGATTAGCAATAAGGCAGTCAGGCATCTAGGCGGCAATAAGACAGTCAGGCATCTGATTAGCAATAAGGCAGTCAGGCATCTGATGAGCAATAAGGCAGTCAGGCATCTAGGCGGCAATAAGGCAGTCAGGCATCTGATGAGCAATAAGGCAGTCAGGCATCTAGGCGGCAATAAGGCAGTCAGGCATCTGATTAGCAATAAGGCAGTCAGGCATCTGATGAGCAAACAGGCAGTCAGGCATCTAGGCGGCAATAAGGCAGTCAGGCATCTGATTAGCAATAAGGCAGTCAGGCAACTAATTAGCAATAAGGCAGTCAGGCATCTGGTGAGCAATAAGGCAGTCAGGCATCTAGGCGGCAATAAGGCAGTCAGGCATCTGATGAGCAATATGGCAGTCAGGCATCTAATTAGCAACAAGGCAGTCAGGCATATGATTAGCCATAAGGCAGTCAGGCATCTGATTAGCAATAAGGCAGTCAGGCATCTGATTAGCAATAAGGCAGTCAACCATCTAGGCAGCAATAAGGCAGTCAGGCATATGATTAGCCATAAGGCAGTCAGGCATCTGATTAGCAATAAGGCAGTCAGGCATCTAGGCAGCAATAAGGCAGTCAGGCAGGGAGCCCGGCAGGCAGGCGAACGGCGGACGGGAATCTCTCACTCGCCCTCCATTCTGGATGCTGTTGGAATTTTAATCTTCGTGTTTTACTGGTTAGGCTTGGCGGTTCCGGTTGGGTACAAAGCAGGTGGAAGAACCTGTTTGTGAACTTGCACTAGATCAGCGTTCGGCCCTGATTGTTTCTCGCTAGCTAGTGCCAGACTTAATTGGCTTTTGCGTTACTTGGGATCACATGACTGGAGGGGGAGGGAAGGGGGGCAGGGCTGGATGGCGTGTGGTAGAGCTCAAATTCCCTCGTTTGCTTATATGGTAATAGGGCAATTATACAGGAGATGAAATCGTTGCTCTGATGCTGGTGCTTAATCTACCATAAGGTACATTTTTTGGCGTATTTTATAGTCATTATTGTTTCCCTCGTGTTTTTTTTATTCTTATATGTTTTTTTCAAAGCTTTATCTTTTTTATCACTTCATGCAAATCGTCTTCCCATAGCAACACAATTCTTGTCTATGCTTTTTTTTGTTTTTTTTTCATCCCAGTTTTTTTTTTCTCTCTCTCTCTTCCCTCCCATTCCTCTTTCTACATATCGTTGCACACAATTTCACGAAACAACCTTCGTCTAATGGCAATGTCCCAATTTGTCCTGAACCATCCTATTTTGTGTCCGCACCTCATTTCCAAATATATCCTGAAATCTGTGCCATGGGGTATACTTAACTTAATGGGTCTTTCCCATGATAACAGGGGTACTTTAAGGTACTTTTTTTTTTCTTTATAAAATGCACCTTCTCAAATATCCTAAACCGCATCCTGTTATGGATAGAACTTTGAGAGACACAGAGAGAGACGGAGGTCCTGTGACACATGTTCCGAATCATGTTTCGAGATCCGAGCAAGTGAATCCGGGATGGAAAGCTTCACAAAATAATGCATAGAGAGAGATACATGGCATAAGACCTAATGCTAGAATTTTGACCTTATGTTGTCCGTCATAAAAGGCTTTCATGAGGGATAGCATACTGTCCTGTGTTTTATTTCTGTATCTTACTCAGTCTGTAGGACCTCTTGTTTGTTCGCATGTGTTCGTAAACCGTTAAATATCCAAACTATATATTAGTAAAGTACTACTTACATTCTTTAATCCATCCATGGTCCGAAATATATATATATATATATATATATATATATATATATGTGTGTGTGTGTGTGTGTGTGTGTGTGTGTGTGTGTGTGTGTGTGTGTGTGTGTGTGTGTGTGTGTGTGTGTGGGTGTGTAAACGTAGGTAACTTTTCAAAGTGTTCTCTCTCTGTTGCTGCAGCGCAAACAATGAATATTTTACATCCTTACGTGATTTGTGTTATCTCGAAATATACAATCCCATTTCTATCATAGCCCACATGATAGAGGATTGTCCATGGAATTTCAGTTAGTACTTTGTATAGATGTCAAAACACCACATGTTTTACTCCTATATACGTTTTTGTTCTGCTTTTTTTTGGTAGTTCTGTGTTATCACATGCAGGAATTACCCTGTAGTGTCAAAAAACGTAATAATTTTAGATTCCATACATTCTGCTGATCTGTTTTCATTAACCTGTTATGTTTATTATATAGTTTATTGTTTAATTTCATTTTTTATAAGAAGGAAATCCATGCTGATCTCTTGTCATCATACTAATTGTATTATTATAATTTTTATTGCTTTCCTTCCATTTTTTTTAGAAGGAAAGCCAGCCATAATGAATTACATCATACCCTTCACAGTTCCTAGTTGTCCCAGCGTATAGAATGAGATGATCCCCTTCTGACCTTTGCTATTTTTAGAGAACTTCCCTTTTTGCAT
>NC_061822.1:10579700-10589700 GCF_019202785.1 Penaeus chinensis
GCTATAAGAATGATTTACGCAATTCAGATGCGTTGTAAATCGCCTGCACATTTCAGGAAGTGCCCATATTACTTGATTTATCGAAACAGTGGACTCTCTCTTTTCATATTAGCTTAACTTATATTCTGTCCAAGTTCTTGTTAGCGTAACTGATTTGAAGTAGCGTAGGTTTGGTCTCCCTGTAAAATGCTTGCAATATTCAGGTAATTTGTAAAGTGATTCAGACAATATATAAGGTGATCCAATATTTCGGAAATGTTAAAAAATTGCTGATTTGATACAAACATACACGCACACACATGCATATATAATAACACACACACATACAAGCACACACACACACACACCCACACAAACACACACACACACACACACACACACGCACACACACACACACACACACACATCGAAGGGAAACAAACGAGACGGAAATAATTACCTCGAAGATGTTACGTTAGTTTTTTTCCAGATTCTTCATAAAACAATAAAGTACAGGCAAGCAAATAAATATCGACCATAGATACAAAATACAATTTGTATTTTTCCCTAGTCTTTTGTATCTATTTTTTTGGTTTGTTTAACCTGATCATCTGTGATCATTTTATCTTGCTTGTCATATATATATATATATTTTTTACGTCCTTTACTTGTATTGAAAATTGTTATTATCATCGTTATTATTGTTATTATTATTATTATTGTTATTATTTCTATTATTATTATTATTATTATTATTATTATTATTATTATTATTATTAATATTTTTGTTATTATTATCATTATTATTGTTATTATTATTATTATTATTATTATTATTATTATTATTATCATTATTATTACTACTATTTTTTGTTATTATCATAATTATTGTTGTCATTATTGTTAGTATCATTTTATTATCATTGTTATTATTGCTATAATAATCATTATCATCATTATTATTATCATTTTCACCGGCATTGCTATTATTATCATTATTATTATTATTATTATTATTATTATTATTATTTTTATTACCATTATTATTATTATTGCTATTATCAATTTTATTATTATTCTTAATGTTATTATTATTATTTTATTATTATTATTATTATTATCACCATTATCGCTATTATAATTGTATTATTATTATTATCGTCCTTATTATTATTATCATTACTATTATTACTTTTATTATTATTATTATTGTTATTATTATTGTTATTATTATTATTATTATTATTATTATTATTATTATCATCATCATTAACTATTACTATTATAATTTTTATTATCATTATCATCCTCATTATCATTAAAGCAATTATCACTGTTATTATATTCATCATTCCAACCACTATAAATACCTTTACTATTTTTATCTATATTTCCTCCTATTTTTCACATCTCTCCCTTTTATCATCATTATCGTCACCATATTTATCACTGATGTTGTTATTATCGTATTTGCAATTATCCTCATGCTTGGAATTAGCAACAGGATAAATTTTTCTCAAAATCATACCTAAATATATATCTGGTCCTGAACAAACTGCTAGCCTTTCATACAAGGAAAATTCTAAGCTAAAACGAAGAAGCAACTATAAATATTTTAAGAAAATATCTTGCTCTGTAAGAAAAAAACAAAACAAGAAAGATAGAGAGAGAGAGAGAGAGAGAGAGAGAGAGAGAGAGAGAGAGAGAGAGAGAGAGAGAGAGAGAGAGAGAGAGAGAGAGAGAGAGAGAGAGAGAGAGAGAGAGAGAGAGAGAGAGAGAGAGAGAGAGAGAGAGAGAGAGAGAGAGAGAGAGAGAGAGAGAGAGAGAGAGAGAGAGAGAGAGAGAGAGAGAGAGAGAGAGAGAGAGAGAGAGAGAGAGAGAGAGAGAGAGAGAGAGAGAGAGAGAGAGAGGGGGGGGGGAGAGAGAGAGAAGACACAGAGTGAAGCAGAGAAAGAGAGAAGACTCAGAGAGAAGCAGAGAGAAGCAGAGAGAGAAGCAGAGAGAGAGAGAGAGAGAGAGAGAGAGAGAGAGAGAGAGAGAGAGAGAGAGAGAGAGAGAGAGAGAAGGATAGAAAGACAGAAACAGACACGTAGAATGAGACAGAACGAGAGAGAGAGAGAGCGAGAAGAAGAAGAAAAAAAAAAAACCCTCCCCCCCTCAAAAAAAAAAAAAAAAAAAAAAGCATTGACCTTTTTCCTCCTCCAGACCTTGACGGATTCAATTTTAACTCTCCTAGAATTTGGGAGTCAGTGATATTCACCTCTCCTCTAAGATTAGCAAACATAACGAGACGCAAAGATGATAACTGCTCATGTAAAAGCGTAACATATGACGAATATATATATTTTTTTACTATTCTATTACTATTATTATCATCTTTTATATTCTATTTATTCACTTTTTTTTTTCTTACGTCTGTATTCATGGTCACTCAGCCTGGGCAAGGGGGGGGGGGGGCAAGGGGGGAGGACGAGGGGGGTCTACATTGTGTTGAGGGGGGGGGTCCAAGTGATGGGTAGTAAGGGGAGGTTATTGGGTCCCTTAGTTCCCCTTTTCCTCCCCTCCCCTCCCTCCCCTCCACTCATAGCGCCCCTTCCCTCCCCTTTTTCTCCCCTTCCCTACCTCCTCTCCCCTCCCCTTCCTCCCCTCCCCTCCCCCCCTCATCTCCCCACCCCTTCCTCCCCTCCCCTACCCCCTCCTCTCTCCTCCCCCTCCCCCCCTCCCCTCCCCTCCCCTCCCCTCCCTCCCCTCCCCTTCCCCCCTCCTCTCCCCTCCCCTCCCCTCCCCTCATCCTCCTCATATCTCCCCCTTCTACACATCTATAAATACCCTACCTTACCCTACCCTAACCTGTACCCCGTTACCCATTTGCCCTGATACATACGGGTCTTTTTCTTCCCTTTTCATCCTCCTCCCTTCTCCTTCTCCTTCCTGACACCCTTCCCTATCTTCCTTATTCTCCTCCTTGACATCCCTCTCTCCCTTTCCCTCTTCCCTATCTTCCTTATCCTCCTCTTTGACATCCCTCTCTCCCTTTCCCTCTTCCCTATCTTCCTTATCCTCCTAATTGACATCCCTCTCTCCCTTTCCCTCTTCCCTATCTTCCTTATCCTCCTAATTGACATCCTTCTCTCCCTTTCCCTCTTCCCTATCTTCCTTATCCTCCTAATTGACATCCTTCTCTCCCTTTCCCTCTTCCCTATCTTCCTTATCCTCCTAATTGACATCCTTCTCTCCCTTTCCCTCTTCCCTATCTTCCTTATCCTCCTAATTGACATCCCTCTCTCCCTTTCCCTCTTCCCTATCTTCCTTATCCTCCTAATTGACATCCTTCTCTCCCTTTCCCTCTTCCCTATCTTCCTTATTCTCCTCTTTGACATCCCTCTCTCCCTTTCCCTCTTCCCTATCTTCCTTATCCTCCTCCTTGACATCCCTCTCTCCCTTTCCCTCTTCCCTATCTTCCTTATCCTCCTCTTTGACATCCCTCTCTCCCTTTCCCTCTTCCCTATCTTCCTTATCCTCCTAATTGACATCCCTCTCTCCCTTTCCCTCTTCCCTATCTTCCTTATCCTCCTCCTTGACATCCTCTCTCCCTTTCCCTCTTCCCTATCTTCCTTATCCTCCTCTTTGACATCCCTCTCTCCCTTTCCCTCTTCCCTATCTTCCTATCCTCCTCCTTGACATCCCTCTCTCCCTTTCCCTCTTCCCTATCTTCCTCTCCTCCTATTTGACATCCCTCTCTCCCTTTCCCTCTTCCCTATCTTCCTTATCCTCCTCCTGACATCCCTCTCTCCCTTTCCCTCTTCCCTATCTTCCTTATCCTCCTCATTGACATCCTTCTCTCCCTTTCCTCTTCCCTATCTTCCTTATCCTCCTACTTGACATCCCTCTCTCCCTTTCCCTCTTCCCTATCTTCCTTATCCTCCTCCTTGACATCCCTCTCTCCCTTTCCCTCTTCCCTATCTTCCTTATCCTCCTCCTGACATCCCTCTCTCCCTTTCCCTCTTCCCTATCTTCCTTATCCTCCTAATTGACATCCCTCTCTCCCTTTCCCTCTTCCCTTTCTTCCTTATCCTCCTAATTGACATCCCTCTCTCCCTTTCCCTCTTCCCTATCTTCCTTATCCTCCTAATTGACATCCTTCTCTCCCTTTCCCTCTTCCCTATCTTCCTTATCCTCCTAATTGACATCCTTCTCTCCCTTTCCCTCTTCCCTATCTTCCTTATCCTCCTCCTGACATCCCTCTCTCCCTTTCCCTCTTCCCTTTCTTCCTTATCCTCCTAATTGACATCCCTCTCTCCCTATTCCTCTTCCCTATCTTCCTTATCCTCCTCCTTGACATCCCTCTCTCCCTTTCCCTCTTCCTTATCTTCCTTATTCTCCTCTTTGACATCCTTCTCTCCCTTTCCCTCTTCCCTATCTTCCTTATCCTCCTCCTTGACATCCCTCTCTCCCTATTCCTCTTCCCTATCTTCCTTATCCTCCTCCTTGACATCCCTCTCTCCCTTTCCCTCTTCCTTATCTTCCTTATTCTCCTCTTTGACATCCCTCTCTCCCTTTCCCTCTTCCCTGACCTCCTTCCTCCCCCCCTTCCCCTCCTCTGATACCCCCCCCCCCGCTTCCACCCTTCCCCAGGGGGTCTCGTCCTTAACGCCAGCGCCCTCCCTAACCTCCTGCCGCGGCGGCGATCTCGGCGGAGGGAGCGCGCCTTCCCACGGCTCCATTGCATGTCTTGCAAGGCCTTTCGGTGACTGATTTGTGGAGCGACCGAGCTGCGCCTCCTCCGTCGCGCCGCCCGGGAAACGAGGGGGTTAACGTCGCCGCGGAATGAGGTCGGTGATTTGCGATCGCTGGGGAGGCCGAGGCGAGGGAGGGTGTGGGGGTGGGTGGGTGGTGGGGGGGTGAGGGAGGGGGGGGGTGAGGGGAAGGTGGGTGGGGATGAGGGAGGTGGGGAGGCCGAGGCGAGGGTGGGTGGGTGGCTGGGTGGGGGGGTGAGGGAGATGGGGTGGGAAGGGCGAGAGGGGAGGTGGGGAGGGAAAGGGGAGAGAGGGTGGGTGGGGGTGGTGGGGGGAGGGGAACTAAGGAGGAGGAGGCGGGAGTTAAGGAGGAGCAGGTAGGGAGGGAAGGAGGGGGAGAGGGGAGGTAAGAAGGAGGAGATGGGTTGGGGAGGAAGGGGGGAGGGGAACCAAGAAGGAGGGGGGTT
Organism: Penaeus chinensis; assembly: GCF_019202785.1. Taxonomy (NCBI): domain Eukaryota; kingdom Metazoa; phylum Arthropoda; class Malacostraca; order Decapoda; family Penaeidae; genus Penaeus; species Penaeus chinensis. Next base: position 10,584,883 of record NC_061822.1, read on the forward strand.
GGGGAGGAAGGGGAGGGGGGAGCCAAGCCGAGTTGGGGAGGACCGAGTTGGGGAGGAGGAGGAGAGGGGACAGGGCCGAGGTGGGGAGGGAGGAGGAGGATGGGGAAGCTGAGGCGAGATGGGGAGGGGAGAGGGAGGGGGAGCTAAGAAGGAGGAGGAGGGGGAAGGTAGGAGGTTGGAAGCTGAGGAGAAGGGAGGGGGAGGGGGAGGGGGAGGGGGAAGCCGAGTCATTTTCTGCAACAGATATCACTTCCATATAATCAGATATATGCTGTATACTGATTCATATATATCTTTTTTTGCAAACACATCTGTGCTTTAAACAAATGTAATCCGTAATTTTTAAACTTATCCGCTTTTTAGGTCATCTCTTGATATGGCTTTCTATGCCTTTCCCTTCTCCTTTTCTCTCTCCTTTCGTCTCTCTCTCTCTCTCTCACTCTCTCTCTCTCTCTCTCTCTCTCTCTCTCTCTCTCTCTCTCTCTCTCTCTCTCTCTCTCTCTCTCTCTCTCTCTCTCTCTCGCTCTCTCTCTCTTTCGGATTAGGTTCTCTGTGGCAGGAGAAAGAAGGGGGGGGGGGGCATATTTTTCTGCTGTTGAAGAAGTTCTATGGATATGTATTATTACATATATATTAGCGGGTGGGTATCTGGATTAATTCTATGATTATCTGAAAAAACAAGGTATATGTATAGTGCTTTAGAATCTACGGGCACACAGCATTGTGATATGGTATATGAAAATTTATGAAGCTTAGCTAATGATAACAATAAAAGTGATTATTTTAACCAAATTATTTTAATGATGATGATAACAGGAATGATGACAATAATTAGATAATGATAATAGCTGTAATCATTATTCTCATTAAAATAAATTGCTTGTTGGGGATCGAATTAAAAAAATCCTCTTCCCCTGGATCTCATAAATATATTCCTTCCGACTCACCCATTGACTATCTCTCGCCAATACCTCCACTAACCTCACCTCATCTAAGCAATCAACTCTTGCGTAGTTAAACAGCTCGAGTCACGCATTAACACAGAAATCAGGACCTTTCCCTTTCTGTCTCCCAGCAGCTACATGTACCGGCATGCGCTGCGGAGAGGACCGAAAGTGTGTGGTGCGCGACGGTGCCCCGAGGTGCGTGTGCAGCCCCCAGTGCCACCTGAAGCACAAGGCACCCGTGTGTGGCTCCGATGGGCGGACTTACGTTTCGGAGTGCCATCTCCTGAAGCGGGCGTGCAGGAAGAGGCGGCGGCTGCTCGTCACGCATTACGGACCTTGTCAGAGTGAGTATAGGGTGGAGGGCTGGGGTTCTTGTGGAAGAGGGAAAGAGAGAGAGAGAGAGAGAGAGAGAGAGAGAGAGAGAGAGAGAGAGAGAGAGAGAGAGAGAGAGAGAGAGAGAGAGAGAGAGAGAGAGAGAGAGAGAGAGAGAGAGAGAGAGAAGAGAGAGAGAGAGAGAGAGAGAGAGAGAGAGAGAGAGAGAGAGAGAGAGAGAGAGAGAGAGAGAGAGAGAGAGAGAGAGAGTGGAGGAGGGAGGGATAGAAGAGAGAGAGAGAGAGAGAGAGAGAGAGAGAGAGAGAGAGAGAGAGAGAGAGAGAGAGAGAGAGAGAGAGAGAGAGAGAGAGAGAGAGATAAGTAGATAGATAGATAAATAGATAGATAGAGATAGATAGATAGATAAATAGATAGATAGATAGATAGATAGATAGAGAGAGAGAGAGAGAGAGAGAGAGAGAGAGAGAGAGAGAGAGAGAGAGAGAGAGAGAGAATTTGATTTGATTTGATAAAATTTATTTACAAAACAATGTACAGACCCTACAAAAAACTAGGGTAAAATATCAAAGCATCTTTCCAGACTGGCTAGATAAATAGCTAAATAGATAGATAGATAGATAGAGAGAGAGATAAAGAGAGAGAAAGAGATAGAGAGAAAGAGACTAGCAGTTAAAAAAAAAAATCATAAATAGCCAGCTACACAGAGACAGACAGAGCAAAAGAACAGAACAACTTTACCTCGTTTACCTACATAAGATCCTCCCTCTCCCTCCAGCATGCAGCGGTGTGCGTTGCAGCGCGGGCAAGACCTGTGTCCTGGACGAGCAACTGATCCCACGCTGCGTCCGATGCCCCACGACCTGCCCAGCCCCCGAGAAGCCCCGACCGATCTGCGGCGCCGACGGACGGACGTACCCCTCGCCGTGCCACCTGAAGCGGGCATCTTGCCGCGCTCAGAAGGAGATTCCGAGAGCCTACAAGGGCGCCTGCCGAGGTTCGTAGTCTTGCTTATGATGTATAGTTGAAGCCATCCGTTCATACGTATATACATACATACTTACATACACGAATACACACATATATGCATTCATACACACACACACATACACACACACACACACACACACACACACACACACACACACACACACACACACACACACATCCATCTATCCATACATACATGCATAATCATACATACATACAAATGTACAAGCATAAAAAAAACATACATACAAACGTACATGCATGAACATACATACATAAAAAAACATATATATATAAACATACATACATACGAACACACATTCAAAAAGTATGCACATCCATACCTACATATCTATGTACAAATATACATATATACATATATATATACATATACATACACATACATATATATATATATATACATATAAATATATATATATATATATATATATATATATATATATATATATATACATATACAAACACATACATATATATATGTACGTATGTATGTATGTATTTATATATATGTATATTTATACATATGTGTATATAAATATGTATAAATATATATGTATATTTATACATATGTGTATATAAATATGTATAAATATATATGTATACATATAAAATAAAAGATATATATGTATATATATATATATGTATATATATATATATATACACACACACACACACATATATATATGTGTGTGTGTGTGTATCATCATCATCATTGGGGAGCTTACGCCGGCAGGGGCGCAGAGCTGCATCCTCCCTACGAGGGTCCCTCATGGCGAGCCACCAGGCTGGGGCCCGGCCTGTCTCTAGCTCTTCACGACATGTTTGATCGATTGGCCCAAGCCACGACTTCCTAGGTCGTCCCACAGTTCTCCTCCACCTAGGGTTGTCTTGAACAGGGACAACCAGGTGGGCAGGATCGTCCTGTGGGAAACGAGCCAGTTGGTCGTATAGCCTGAGTTGGCGATCGCAGATTGTGCAAGTAACAGGTCCTGTACCAGTCTCATGGTGCAACCGTTGGTTGGACACATGGTCCTTCCAACTGTGTCCCATGATCCGGCGCAAGGACCTGTTACAAACGGCATCAAGACGAGATTCCAAAACAAAAAATAGCGTCCAAGTTTCACTTCCATATAGCAAAACTGACAGTATCAGGGCCTTGAACACACACTTGGTCCTTCTGCACAGATACCGGCATCTCCAAATTCTCTTGTCGAGATATTTCATGACCCCTGTTGTCAGACCAATTCATCTACCGGCTTCCTGGTCTGACAGCTTGGAGTCATGACCTGCACTTCAGAGGTATAGAAAACTCTATGTGACCTCAGTGTTGTCACCGCAAGCATGTACCAACTGAACAGGATTTTCTAGCAGGCCCCTAAAGTCTTGAATCTTGGTCCATGTCCAAGAGACCTCTAGCCCCAGGGGCTTTGCTTCATTGCTAAACGTATCACTAGCTGCCACTAGGGTTTCCAGAGACTAACAACATCATCAGCCAAGTCAAGGTCAGTAACCTTGATATTGCCCAGAGTTGCTCCACAGTGACTTTGGGTGTAGCTCTACCCAGTATCCAGTCCATGCAAGTTTTGAAAAGTATTGGTGAAAGAACACAGCCTTGCCTCACTCCTGAACTAACAGGGAAGAAGGTTGACAGGCCCCTACCACACTTTACAGCACGTTCAGTACCTGTATACAGGCTTGCTATTAATCAAATAATCCTTGTTGGATTTCCTCTTAGTCTTAGGATCTCCTAGAGTGATCCACGATGCACCGTATCAAATGCTTTCTTGAAGTCAATGTAAGCTGCAAGCAGCCCATGCCCGAAATCACGTAGGCACGCCCGAATACGGTCTGTTATGGACTCACCAGGAGTGAATCCAGATTGTTTCAGCCTCTGGTGCCTCAGCAAGTGGTCTCAGATACGTCTCAGAAGGATGTGAACGAGAACCTTGCCTGGTATACTGAGCAGTGTACTGCCTCGGTGATTGATGCAGTCCCACCAATTCCTTTTCCCCTTCCAGAGAGGGATGACCACACCCCTCAGCTGACAGTCGAGCCATGTGGCAAGCATCTGTACTTTCCAGTGTCTCCTGCAAGATAAAATTCTGTCTTGCACTTGGGCATTTACCAATCGATTCTTGGGCTGTATTGAACATTTCTCACTTGAAGGTGTCCCACAGAAGAACAGGGTCTGCCAGGTCCCTGAGTGCCGTGAAACAATCAGAGAAAGCTTCAGCAAACCCCTGGGCACACTCCCCCTCCCACAATCTGTCCACACGAATCACTATAGGGTGTTCATTTGAATGATGGAGGGTTCTGAAGTGGACCCAGAGAGTAGTCACAACTAATCTATGATCAGTTCCAAAGAGCTCGGTGCTCTGATCCACCCTGCAGTTCTGGAGAATCCTCTAGTGAGTGCTAACGAGGATGTGGTCGATCTCCTTGGCCACATTACCCATATTGCTGTACCAAGTCTAACAATGTGGGTCAGAATGCTGATACCAAGAGCTAGAAATCCTGTTTCTGGGACCTA
>NC_061822.1:10599700-10607200 GCF_019202785.1 Penaeus chinensis
GGGGAGGAGAGGGGGGGGGGTGGAAAGGTCGAGGGGAGGAGGGGATGGAGAGGACGAGGGAGGTCGAGGGAAGGAAGGGGATGGGGAAGGTCGAGGGAAGGAGGGGGAAGGGTGAGGTAGGGGAAGGAGGGGAGGATGAAGTAGAAAGAAGGAGGGGAAAGGGAGATAGAGGGAAGGAGGGGATGATGAGGTAGAAGAAGGGAGGAGAGGGTGAGATAGAAGGAGCGAGAGAGTGAGGAGGTAGAGGGAAGGACTGAATAGGGAGGCTAAGATAGGGATTGGAGAATGGGGAAGGGGAAAAGTGGGGGGGTTTGGATGAAGTAAGGAGGGGGAAGTGAGAGAGAGATGAAAGTGAAGAGAGAGAGAGATGAGAGAGAGATAGAGAGGGGGAATGAGGGGGTGAGGAAGAGAGAGGAGAGGAGTGAGATTATCGTTGATGAGGAGAGATTTAGAATTGACGAGAGGAGAGGGTGTGGAAAAGGTTTGGTTGGGGGAAGGGGGGAAGGGGGGAGGGGGGGGATGAGGTCAAGCAGGTAAGATGAGAAGATGGGGGGGGGGGGGGGGGATGCACCTATTGAACCCCGCCATTCGGCCCCGACATATCCCAGTTCTAGGGTTCACAGTTAATTTTCTGGGTACAGACTTACCCGGTTGTTTGAGTTTGTCTTTCGTCCCAGACTCTCTCTATCTCTCTCTCCTCTCTCTCTCTCTCTCTCTTTTTCTCTCTCTTCTCTCTCTCTCCTCTCTCTCTCTCTCTCTCCTTTTCTCCTCTCTCTCTCTCTATCTCTCTCTCTCTCTCTCTCTCTCTCTCTCTTTCTCTTCTCTCTCTCGTTATTCATTTCAGTTCCTAGAAATCATAATAGTCACCCATAAGGTTCCTTTTCATGAAGGAGAGAGAGAGGAGAAGAGAGTAGACTGATATATATTATAAGATAGTAGATAGATTTGATAGATAGAGAGAGAGAGAGAGATTGAGAGAGATGAGTAGAGAGAGAAGGAGAGAGAGGAGAGAGAGAGAGAGAGTGAGAGAGTGTGTGTGAGAGAGAAAGAGAGAGAGAAAGAAAGAGAGAAAGAGAAAGAAAGCGAGAGAGAGAAGGAGATAGATAGAGAGAAGGAGATAGAGAAAGAGAAAGAGAGCGAGAGAGAGAAGGAGATAGAGAGAGAGAAGGAGATAGAGAAAGAGAAAAATAGAGAGGTTACTCGGTACCTATGCCTTTTGTAATATTGAAATTATTATTCTTTTTGAATCTGTTGCCACGTTTAGATTCTAAAATATTCTCTTTGCATGACTTTACAGCAAATATTGATCAGATGTTTGTTCGATAATACTATTAGGCTGATGACTTTCTCTTAGAAGTCAATAAATCTTTAATAATTATGGTCACCCATGTGTTTCCTGATTTTTCTTCTTACTACTACTACTACTGCTGTTACAACAACGACATATACTAATACTACTACTACTAATGCTACTACTACTACAGATGCTATTACTTCTGCTACTACTACTACTACTACAGCTGCTATTACTACTACTATTGCTACTACTACCACTACTGCTACTATTACTACTACTATTACTACTACTATTGCTACCACTACCACTACTGCTACTACTACTACTACCACTACTGTTATTGCTACTACTACTACTACTACTACTACCACTGCTGCTATTACTACTACTATTGCTACTACTACTACTACTAAACTGCTACTCCTTCTTCTTCGTTTCTTTTTCTTCTTCTTCTTCTCCTTTTTCTTCTTCCTTTACGTCACCTCCCATCCCTTTCCCCTCTTCATCAATCACATTTTCCCCGCTTACTCTTTCTCCTCCTTATCACCATCTCCCTATTCTTCCTTTATCTCTCTCAATTTCCTTTCTCCCCCCCCCCCCCCCCTTGCCAACACTGACCGCCATCCCTTACTGGAGGCGATTGGTGTTTAAAGAATGTGAGACGAACAGAGAGAGAGAGAGAGAGAGAGAGAGAGAGAGAGAGAGAGAGAGAGAGAGAGAGAGAGAGAGAGAGAGAGAGAGAGAGAGAGAGAGAGAGAGAGAGAGAGAGAGTTAGAGAGAGAGAGAGTAGGAGGCAGAGAGGTAGAGAGATAGAGAGAGAGAAATATATATATATATATATATATATATATATATATATATATATATATATAGAGAGAGAGAGAGAGAGAGAGAGAGGAAAAATGAAGCAGAAGGGAAGATATAACGCAAATAAAGAGAGAAAAGAATGGCACAGTAAAAGGAAAGGACCTCTGAGGATTTTTCCTTAATTAAGATAATGATAATAATAAGACACAAATAGATAATAAGAAATAAAATGTAATAAAGACGGATAGACAGACAGATAAACCGACCGACCGACGGACAGACCGACAGACTGATAAACAAAAGGACAGATGAGTAGATAAAACTAACAGATAGATAGACGCAAACAAAGGCAGACAGGCAGACAGACAGACGGACTGACAGACAGATAACGAGACAGATAGACAGATAGATAGACAGACAGACAGATAAACAAACTGGCAGATAAACAGACAGAGAGACAGACAATTAAACAGACACACAGACAGACAAATAGACAGACAGATAGCCAGGCAGCCAGAAAGATAGATATATAAACAAACAGACAGACAGATAGACAGATAGACAGTCAGGTAGAAAGAGACAGACAGGAAACCGCCAGTTAGACATCTAGTAAACCAACCTAAGCAAAATACAGGATAAACAGACAAACACACAAGCAGACAAACAAACAAACAAACAAAAAAACATTTATTCGCTCAGTGAAACAAGCAGACACACCAACGAGGAAACCATCAAACCTACAAACAAACAAAAAAACAGAACAAAGAACAACTCTAAATAAAATCTAATTAAAAAAAAAAGAAGGAAATATGAACTAACTAGAATTCCTTCTGGGCGTGATAGACAACACCTAAAAGAGGAATGTGCAATAGACGTTCTCACTAGCGACGTTGGTGAGGAAATAGGTCGTGGAGATTGTGGGTAGGAGGAGGAGGAAGAGGAGGGGGGGGAGGAGGAGGAGGAGGAGGAAGAGGAGGAGGAGGAGGAGGAGGAGGAGGAGGAGGAAGAGAGGAAGAAGGGAGGAGGAGGAGGAGGAGGAGGAGGAGGAGGAGAGGAGGAGGAGGAAGAGGAAGAGGAGGAGGAGGAGGAGGAGGAGGAGGAGGAGGAGGAGGCGGAGGAAGATGAGGACGAGGGAGAGGGGAATGGAGACAGGAGGAGGAATAGGAAGAAGAAAAGAAGGGGAGGGGGAGGGTGATGAGGATGAGAGCGAAGAGCAGGATGGGTAGGGGCAGGAGGAGGAGGAATAAGAGGAGGAGGATGAGGGATGAAAGGGATGAGGATATTGAGAGGGAGAAGAAAAGGAGGAGGGAAGGAGTGGAGGAGGAGGAGGATGATAAGGAGGAGGATAAGGAAAAGGAAGAGGAGGAAGAGGAGGAAAAGGACAATGAGGATATGAGAAAGGAGGAAGAGGGGCAGGATGAAGAGGATGAGGAGGAAAAGGAGGAGGATATAGAAGGGGAGGAGGAAAGGGAGATGAAGGGAAGGAAGAGGAGAGAAAATGGAAAAGGGAAGAGAAGGAGGAGGAGATAGAAGAGGGGGAGGAGGGGGTAGGGCTGAGGATGAGCATGAGGAGGAGGAGAATGGTAATAGCAATATATATTAAAGATAATCAAAGTGATAACAAAATTAGGAAAGAAAGAGTCTTCATTTCCTTAAAAAGAAATATAGAAAGAAACAAAAAGTAAGGAGATCAAATTATGGAAAAATATTTCGTTATATGTAACAACAATTAAAATCATGTAACACACACACACACACACACACACACACACACACACACACACACACACACACACACACACACACACACACACACATACACAACTCTCTCGACTGTTAGGAAAGCTTATTATTATTATTTTTTTACCGGAAAGCCGTTATATACAACAGTCGATGACGCAACTTTTTATTCTTATTTAGTAATCTATTGCTTTATTCCCCCCCTCCCTCCATCTCTTCCGCTCCCTCTCCCTCCCTCTCTCCCTCTCCCTCCCTCTCCCTCCCTCTCCCTCCCTCTCCCTCTCCCTCTCCCTCCCTCCCTTCCTCTTTCCCTCTCCCTCCCTCTCTTTCCCCCACCCTCTCTTCGTCTCCCTCTCCCTACCTCTCTCCCTCTCCCTCCCTCTTTCCCTCTCTCTCCCTCCCCTTCTCTCTCTGAGTCCCAAAAAATGTTTTGCGAGGGGACGGGATGGGGGGGGGGGGGGTAGAATTTAAGAGGCAAGAGGGGGAGAGGGGAATAGGAGGTGGGGAGGAGAAGGAGATGAGGAAGAGGATGGGGAGGAGAAGGAGGAGAGGAAGAAATTAGGGAGAAGACGGAGAAGAAGTTGGGGAGGAGAGGGAAGGATGAGGAGAACACGGAAAGGGGGGCGGGGAGAGGGAGGGATGGATGGAAAGGAGAGAGAAAGGAGAGAAATATTTTTTTATGGAATTTGTACTCTTCGCCTTTATTGTACTCGTTCTTGTCTTTGTTTCTAGTTTCGTTTCGCCTTTCTTTCTTTATTTTTTTCCGTTTTTTTCTTTCGTTTTCATTTATTTCTTGTGTCTATCTTTTCATTTATCACCATCTTTCATTCAACAGTCTTGAAAAATGAATTGATAATTATAACAACAAAACAGTGATAATAAAAACAACAGGGATCACGATGATGACCTATATATATATATATATATATATATATATATATATATATATATATATATATATGTATATATATATATATATGTATATATATATATATATATATATGTATATATATATGTATATATATACATATATATACAAAGTCCTTTTGTACAAAGGCAAAAAAAGCTTAAATAGAGAAAAATCCAAAACTAGAAAAAAGGAAAAGTAATAAATAAATTAATAAAAAAAAAGAGAGAGAAAGAGATAGAGAGAGAGAGAGGGGGGGGAGAGAGAGAGAGAGAGAGAGAGAGAGAGAGAGAGAGAGAGAGAGAGAGAGAGAGATAGATAGAGAGAAGAGAGAGAGAGAGAGAGAGAGAGAGAGAGAGAGAGAGAGAGAGAGAGAGAGAGAGAAAATGAAATAGAACTACCCCTCCCCCCCCCAAAAAAAAAAAAAAAAAAATATATGCGTAGATGAAGAAACAAAGACCGTTTCTAAGAAGGCCAAACCTGCGGGCAACCTTGGACGCAACGCTAACTGGAGTTTTCGGCGCTGCAATTAGCAAGGCGTGTGCAGACTGGAGTTCTTAGAATGGCCCGCTTCGTCTGGAGTCTGACGGAGGAGATCAGAGTCGGTGTGACGCAATGGGGGAGGTTGCAGCTGGAACGTTAAGGTCTTTTTTCTATCATCTGTAATGTCTGGGATGTTTGTGTCTTGTCTCTGTTTCTGGTTATGGGATTTTTGTCTTATATTTGTTTTTCTTAGTTTGTATGTGTTTTTTTTTTTGGGCGTGTATGTGTTTGACCCTGTCTGTCTTTGTCACAGTTTTTTTTCTGTATCTTTTGTCTCTGTATACATACATGCATACATACATACATTCATACAAACGTACAAACACACACACACACACACACACACACACACACACACACACACACACACACACACACACACACACACACACACACACACACACACACATATGTATGTATATATGTATCCCTCCCTCTTTCTCTTTCTTTCCCGCTATCGCTGTCCCAAGCGCCCAACAAAGCTCTTCCTCCTGCTGCGCCTTCGCCAGACACCAGATGTCCTCCGTGGGACAATCACGCACAGTTCGGGGAAGAAGTAACTGTGTCTTTCGTAATCCAGCATTCAGCGTCAGCTCGATGGTATCAGGGAGACGATGTATGATCCTCCTTCGCCGAGACGGGGTCCGGGCATTTCCGGAGAGAGAGAGAGAGAGAGGGAGAGGGAGAGAGAGAGAGAGACAGAGAGAGAGAGAGAGAGAGAGAGAGAGAGAGAGAGAGAGAGAGAGAGAGAGAGAGAGAAAGAGAGAGAGAAAGAGAGAGAGAGAGAGAGAGAGAATGTGAGAAAATAAAGGAAAAATGCATCTTTCTCTGGGCTGATATTAATATTGCAGGTAACATTAACAACAATTATGCTGCTGCTAATGATGATGATGATGAGGAGGATAATAATAATAAAGATAATAATAATGATGATAATAGTGACGTCATGATGTTCTCGTCCTCCTCCTCTTCCTACTACTACTACTACTAGTACTGCTTCTACTACTATTGCTATTGCTACTCCTACTACTACTACTACTACTACTACTTCTACTACTTCTAGTACGACTACTACAACTACGACTACTCCTACTACTACTACTACCACCACTACTGCTTTTGCTACTACTACTACTAATACTACTACTACTACTACCACTACTGCTATTGCTACTACTACTACTACTATTACATATAAGACAACCAGCGATGTTCCTCGTAATTCCTTACACTGATGTTCGTCCTCACAACGACCTGGTTTCCGACGCCTTCCCCACGTGTCCATGTCGAAATCCCATGACCTTACCAAAGCTCAGGTCACCTTCAAGGCGCAGTAAAGATAAAAGAAATGCGAGAACGAGACAAGGGCCTTTTCTAAGAAACTGGTTGGCAGGGTGGAAAGGCTGGCCGGGAAGGTGCTGTATGGTACCTCCTCGTCTGTCTGTAAAATACTTGCAGGTAATGGTTGTTTGCCTGTCTGTCTGTGTGTGTCTCTCTATCTACCTCTCTCTCTCATTCCCTCTCTTCTTTTTGTCTCTCTCATTCCCTCTTTTCTTTCTCTCTCTCTCTCTCAATCCTAGGATCCCTGTAGTGAATATCGTCATATTGTGTTTTTTTTCTATGGCAAAATTAGTGAGTCTGCCGAAGTAACTCTCTATCACAAAGAACTACGGTATGCAACCTCTTACCTGAATAAAAAGTGGTATCCTTTCCCTTTAAGTTTATGAGAATGGGTATGGACTATGGAATCTAATTATTAAGGGAGATGAACAAAGCACAGTCTAGTACTTAGAGAGAAGGAAAACTTATAGAAAAATGATTCGTAATGAAAGAAATAAATGAAAGAAATTAACATAGCACAGTCTAGTACTAAGAGAGCACGAAAAGTTATAGAAAAAATAGAGACCAATACAGGGACATCCATCAGAAAGTCGACAATGGTTGATCATGATAACAACAGTGATAATAAACCTAGCAGAGAAAGTAATTGAACAAAGTATATATTGATGACAATGAAAAATAGAAATGAAGGCTATTTATATTAGCATAGCACGTTACTTAGAGCTTATTTCTGGGTATATTTAAACCGAATATCATCACTGAGCACCTTTATCATAACTATTGGTCGTGTTTTTTATCATAAGGAGTGATAGTCTTTTGTTTGAATAGATAAAGCACCCTATTGAGGTAAACGTTTTAATTCACA
>NC_061822.1:10629700-10637200 GCF_019202785.1 Penaeus chinensis
CCACCTCATAGCGCATTCAACATAGCATTACGCTATCACTCCCCCCATGACTTCCACCCCATTACCTCTCCTTCTCCTCCGCCTTCCACAGACGGCACCAAAACCGACGACTGCAAGCTCGACTCCGGCAAGCGCGGGAAGCAGCGGAAGGAGAAGCGCAAGCAGAAGAAGCTGAAGGAACGTCGACGGCGCCTGCATCGCCTTCAGGACCTGGGTGTTGTCGTCACGACCCCGAGCTCGGTGGCGGACCGGGTCGACAACGAGCAACCGAACGCTTCTGAGGTGTTCGTTGGGTCGGCGGAGGGCGAGAGAGGCCAGGAGGAAGGGGATGAGAGAAGAGACTCGGAGAGGAAGAAGAAGAGGAGGAAGAGGAGGAAGGGTGAGTAAGAAGGGGAGGAGAGGAGAGACTCAGAGAGGAAGAGGAGGAGGAGGAGGAGAGGAGGAGGAGGAGGATGAGGACGAGGGGGAGGAGGAGGAGGAGGAGGAGGAGGAGGAGGAGGAGGAGGAGGAGGAGGAGGAGGAGGAGGAGGAGGAGGAGGAGGAGGAGGAAGATGGGTGAATAAGAAGAGGATGGGTTGGGTGTGCTTTGAAAAGGGAGAAGGATGGTAAAAAGGAAGAGAGGAAGAGAGGGTGAGTAAGAAGAAGAAGAAGAGGAGGAGGAGGAAGAGGAGAAGGAAGGGTGTGTGAGAAGAGAACAAATTAAGAATGGGTTGGATGTTCTTTACAAAGGGAGAAGGAAAGGAGGACAAGAGGGAAGGAAGAGGAGGCGACAAACACAAAGAACGGAAAATGAAGGGAGGAAGAGAGGGCGATAAACATACAAATAGATAAGGAGAGTTAATTTACGTCCCAGGCACGATAACAAAGATGCTTCCTCTGCTCTTAAGACTCTCGTAAAATAATTTTTTTTTTTTTTTTTGTTTTAAGGATTAGTGATTTGGAAATACTCTGCATGTTTTATTAAGAAAGTAATTAGGCGATTCTCAATTAGAATAGCTCAAACAACTAGCGCCATCAATGAACTGCGATCATATGCTCATGTTCTTCACAGATGCAACAAAACCAGATATAGAATTCAATGATAATAATATAAAACGGAAATTAAAAAAATCTTGAAACTTAATTATATATTGGTATTGTAAAACTGAAAATATAATCTTGATAATATATGTTTTTTTCTTCACTTTCTCAGGCTGCAGGACCGAAAGAGGGAAGAAGAAAGGCGACAGACGAGCGAAGGGGGGAGGGGAGTGATCGCCTTTCGTCACCGCTTAGAAACCCTACCCCCTACCCCCCCCCCCCCAGCGGCGACGCAATCGACAGGGAGACTTTCAAGATCTCTCGTAGCCAAACGAAACACGAGTAAAATAAGAAAGAAAGAAAGGAAGGAAGGATAAGACAAAATAATAATTCATAATAATGATAATGATAATAAAAAGGATCGATCAAAACTTCCGACTGTATGGTTATTTTATTCTTAAAGACTAGTGATCTGCTTTGAATGAGGTTTTGTGGATGAGGAATAGATATTAGTGGCTTTATAAAGCTGTTCATTGCATCATACGTGGGTGAGACTAGAATGCGCGCTATAGTGAATGTTATGATAATTAATTAACGAATCTGTGTGAAAAATATAGGATGGACAATTCTACTGAGCACAAATGATATTATTTTAAGACTTCTATACAGCTCTAATTGTATGTGTTACACTGTAAGAAATATATAAATGTACTGTGTTGTTTCACACTACGGTAAAATCTATGATGCTTTCGTGGTATTTTTTAACATATTCCAACGACGTCGAAAATGTGTCTGGAATTAATCAAGCCAGTCTCTATCTGTTTCTCTTAATGCTTATAAATTTGTTTTTTTTTTTCTTGCAATTCTCTTATTTTGTTATACTCGTTATATCTTATCACTGCAGTTGTTCCTTAATACATATATTTCTATAACGTAACCAGGACATTGTACAAAATACATTACAGTATACTTCATTACGTATGGTTACAGAGCTATTTCGACCTTTTGTTTCGTTATCTGTGTTCGTATTGTGTTGGCTATACACAAAACCATTACTCTCTCTCTCTCTCTCTCTCTCTGTCTCTCTCTTTTAAACTCTTCTTATTCGTAACTGACGTGGTTTGATATAATAAGCACTACTTGGTTTATATTTCATCCATTAGCTCGCATTTATTTATTTTTCTTCTTCTCTCTTTCCTTACCACTTCGTAGCATTTCGTATGGTTTCATAGCGATAATCGTTTAGGAAAAGGATTACCCATTCTGCGTTTATTAAGCATCGGCTTTCATATCTCCTTCCAGTCTTCGCATCTTAACGTTACATTTCATAATGCAGACTCTTTTTTTTTTACTATACCTTTATGCTGACGAATCATTTGTAACACAATTTTCAGGAGAAAATAAAATTAACATAAGAGTTTTTAATAGATATGCAAAGTCTTGATTATCTATCAAATCGCCGTGTTTCTTAGCAATGGGTATTCCGTTTCCTTGTCAAAAACCTAATTCTGTAACTCTTCTAATGTTGCACTTTTTCAGACATACGTTTACACTGATCTGCCAATAGCTATGTGATATCTGTACTGTAGGTTTTACATAGTGTGCGAATCCCCAGAAAGTTATATTACTTATTGAGATCGACGGAAACAGGTTTAACTATTCCTGTATCTAGATTTACTAAAAGGGCGGTAGAAAAAAGAAGACTGTACTTTTCCCATACCTAAACCAACACAAGCATAGCTGCTACGATGTTCAAAATGCTGGCCATTTTCCCCAGCCCCCCCAAAAGAAGGTATTAAATGACTATAATTTGAGGTGTACATTTCCCGTTCAAAATGCAGAATTTCAGCACGATTATGACTCCAAAGTCTCGTTTTGCTTTGAGTTCGACGAATAGATGGTCACTATCACCTGGGCAATTTGCTGGAGTTGATTGGGATCCAAACAAACACAGATGACACGACTAAAGTGATTGGTGAGGAGACTGTGTGCTTTGGTCGCTCTTTCCGCCTGTGGTTTGGCTAATGGGGGACGCTTTATAATACTGAAAGAGTGTTTGTAGAAGTGGGTGGGAACTCTGTACTGAGTGTTCTTGCTTTGTTGCAGAAAGTAATTCACTCGCAATTGTGAATAAGTTTGCATAAGAGAAAAAAAAGTTCTCTGCAACTGTGCTCTTTTGCAGTCTACTGTGTAAGTACCTACATAGACAGTGAAATAGTTCTTCTTAAGTTTTATGCATTATGTGTCTAAATATTGTAGTGTTATAACGAGTTGTTATAACAAACTTTGAAATCAGATGTCTGAAAGGTCCTAGGTACAGAAAGCTGAATAATATTTATGTACAATTAATAATTCAAAAATATGAAAAGAATACCGTGGTTCTGTATTACTACTTTAGTGTGTACAGAATTAGCATAATAAAAGAATATCTTGACAGTATGTAGAATTATGATTCTGGAACTATTCTCTTTTAACACACCTTTCAGCGCATTTTAGAAGGATTTTTGAGATTTCATTTAATTATAAAATATAGGAAAAAGTTTATACATGACGTTGGTATATTGAAAAATCGTAATTATTCTAATGTGTTTGATAATTGTCTATATTACGTGATTCATAAAGCTCATTGAAAGAGTACTATTGTGAAAATAATAGACAAATATAAATTTTATATTATAAGAAAGATTACATAAACAGAGTGAGAGACAAAGAGAGATAGAGATAAAGATAGATAGATAAATATATAGATAGATAGACAGAGAGAGAGAGAGAGAGAGAGAGAGAGAGAGAGAGAGAGAGAGAGAGAGAGAGAGAGAGAGAGAGAGAGAGAGAGAAAGAAAGGGAAAAATACACAATTTATAACGAACTGAAAAAAATCAATATATGATCCGAAACATTAATAAGTTCCTATCTGTTCAATTACAAAGAAAAAGAGGATTAGATAAAAAAAAAAAAAAAAAAAAAAAACCTTAGCCAGTTTTACGTAACTTCTCTCGGGACTGATATACAAACAAGGAAATGTAAATGCTCAAGGGAAATCCCCTTTCTGGTTGGTTGTATTCTTTTAACATTCGTGGGAATTAAACGTAAACATTGTTTCGTATACATACATACATACATACATACATATATATATGTATATATATATGTATATATATATATATATCTGTACACACACACATGTATATATATAAGTATATATACATATATATATATGTAAGTATATATATATGTATGTATATAGACATATATATATATATGTATATATATATATACATATACATATACATATATATTTGCACACACACACACACACGTGTGTGTATATATATATATATACATATATATATATATATATATATATATATATATATATATATATATATATATTATATATGTGTGTGTGTGTGTGTGTGTGTATGTGTGTGTGTGTGTGTGTGTGTGTGTGTAAATGTATATGTATATACATATATATATATATATATATATACATATGTACACATACAAACATATGAAGTACGACTTACGTATATTTGTAAGTATGTATATGTATATATGTATATTCATATATATATGTATGTTTTCTATATGATATAAATATGTATGTCTTATTTATATGTGTACACACACACATATATATGTACATATATGTATGTATGTATTATGTGTATATGTATGTATATCCATATGGATGCATATATATATAATACACACACACACACACACACACACACACACACACACACACACACACACACACACACACACACATACATACGCACACACACACACACTACACACCAAGCGAGCGCGCAGTTAGATACATACGCAGAATATGGAAAACCAAACCAAACAACGTTACGTGACGCGAATTGAACTCAGCTTGACTTACATAACAAGACACTTCTCGTCTGTGTGCAACCTGATACACACTCAGGGATTATCTTCATATTTCATCTCTGGAATCGATTCAGCAGATTATTACAGTGAATCCAGGAGGGAGACCTAGAGCCGGATTGTAAAAAATAAGAAAAGAATAAACCAGAATAGAGTGGAGAATAGGTTTGAAAGAAGGAGAGGTAGACAGACTTTGAAATGCAGTAAATGAATAGGAATATCATTCGTGATTATCGCTTCTCTCTCTCTCTATGGTAGAAAATCGGGAAACCTTTCACTGTGACAGATTTTTGTTTCTCTCACTCTCACGTGACATCAAGTTCGTTAAATAAACTTAGGATTAATACATACAAACCCCTTTCCCCTCCCCCCTCCCCCCACCCAAACACGAAGGAAGTGTTAAATGTGTATATATATAAGTAAGGATTTTCCCCTACGTGCCTCGTTTTAACTATCTAAGCTTTTAATCCTATATGTATGTACTATATTCATTATATACTAGTGTACCCTTAGAAACCATGAAGCACTAAGGAATTTTCTTTCCTGGAGGACTATAAACACTATAGATAAGTCAGCTTCGAGTCTGAGGCTGAAATAAAGGAGTAAATGTGACCGACGCAAATACCGTTTGTTAACGACAAATACCTGCTTTTAATATCGTTTGTTGAGTGTTATTATTGTCGTACTTTGCATTTTCTGCTAGTCTTCCAAGTGCAGACACCATATTGAATAAAAATAAAGATTACCTCTCAGTTTATTCTTTTATTTTCAAATTCCTTTTATCAATTAATAAATGATTTGACTCTACATTAACATGGTTTCATTTTGGTTGATGAATCCTAACGTTAAAATGCCATCGGTGTTAATAGTGATGGTGATATGAAGATTATGCTAATAATAATGATGATAAAGACGCCATTGATAATAATGCTGATAATGACGGCAATAATAACAATGGTGTAATGATGACTGAGAACAGAATATTGATAATGATGACAGAGATGATGCCAGTGATAATTTTATGATCAATGACGATGCAAATAAAGCAATGATTTTAATAACATCAATAGAAATTGATTATAGTAACAATCAATGTACTTAAATAATGATAGATATGATATGATAAATGATACTGATACATGGTGATGATAATGATGGTATAAAAACGGTGAAAGTCTAGCTTAAAAAGAAAGAAAAAATCTACTATACATTTAAAAGAAAAAGTCGATATACAAACAAACAGTTTCTCTGATGAATGGCACTGGCAATGAAATCTCCCAGTAATGAAACACGTTCCTCGGGCTTGGCCAACTCTCTTATAATTTTTTATCTCGGTTTGTCAGTCATAATTAGAAGAAGCAGACGAGTATATATATCTAGAACAACTCATACAGATAACCTCCAGTGAACAGGAAATAAAGAGACGCATTAGGCTAGGTTGGAGCACCTTCGGTAGACAGAGTAGCACAAATTCTTTGTCATTATGTTTAAAAAATCAACCAATGCGTCTTCCCAGTCATGGCATATGGGTCAGAAACTCTATGGCTAAAATACTGTAGAGGAAACAATTAAGTGCCCAGAGAGGAAGGGAAGACTGGTGCTGTGAATTGGTCCAAGAGATAGCATGAGGGCAAGTTAGACCTAAGAGCAGACCGAAGTGGAAGACATAGTTTGGAGAGTTAAGGAGAAATGGCAATGAGCCGGTTATATATGTCTGTGACAGGACGAGAGATGGACAAAAAAGTCACAGATTGGGATATAAGCTAACACCCAGAGGCCAAGGACCAGATCAATGATATGATGGCGCGACGAAATAACGAGAATGTATACATACGTACATACATACATACACACATGTATAAATATATATATATATATGTATATATATATATATATATATGTGTGTGTGTGTGTGTGTGTGTGTGTGTGTGTGTGTGTGTGTGTGTGTGTGTGTGTGTGTGTGTGTGTGTGCATATATATATATATATATATATATATATATATATATATATGAAAGAGTAAGGAGTGAAAGAGAAGTGACAGACACCAGGTCAAACGGCAGTTGGGAACCATTAGCCTACGTGAAGCGTAGCGACTGCTAGGAGTGAATGAATATGCGAGTCGAAGTGTGAATGAAGCCCCACGAAGCAGTGACGTTTGTAAGGAAGTGTACATTCGAATGAAATGAAATGTTGAATGGGTGAATGAAATGGAAAATATGGCCCAACTAATAGATGGACTTATGTGTAGGAAAAAAAGAAGAAGAAAAGAAAAGAAAAATAGACGAAATAAGATATGAAAATAAATTATTATCGCATGACAAGGGGAATCCCCCAGTGTGACGTCCCATTCACATCCTCGGCAAGGAAAGCGAGTTTGTTATAAAACTTGAAAAAGTTATTTTGCCAAAGAACACAACTTAAACGAAAATAAATAGGGGTTTATAACACTTAACAGGGTTTCCGGTGTGGAGTGGAAAGTGTCGTGCCACGTAACAAGTGCGCCCGTACGAAAACGCACGCGTGAGGTGTAAGGCGCGAGGCGTGAGTCGCGAGTCGAAGAAGATTAAGAAAAGTGAGGAAA
>NC_061822.1:10642200-10644700 GCF_019202785.1 Penaeus chinensis
ATATAAGTGTATACATATATATGTGTATGTATGTATATGTATTCACATATATATACATATATAAACAGGTATGTGGATGTGTGTATTTATGTGTGTGCGTACACACACACACACACACACACACACACACACACACACACACACACACACACACACACACATATACTATATATATATATATATATATATATATATATATATATATAATATTTACACAATTGGTTTCTCAAAACTCGTCATTCACTTCATATCTGGACAAATGTGTTTGGGAGTATAATACCCGTTACCTCAGTAATAGACAAAATACAGTATTGATTAAAATTGTTTCCATAACCTTAGGTTTATTAGAACAAGTTAACTATTATAAAACGAAGGAAAATGAAGAAGAGAGACACGGAAAAGAATACGAATGGGCTGACAAAAAAAAAAAAAAAAAAAAAAAAAAAAACAGAGGGAAGTTAATTAAAAGGGAAAAATAAGGAGAAGAACAGCAAAAGAATAAGAAGAGATATAAATACAAATTAGGTGTATTCTGACCACCTTGACATCTGCTTGAAATGTATGTATGTTAAAGGCAACTGATCGCAGTAGCCTATACAGTATGATTGAAAAGTATTCATGCTACATGTGTAAGGAATTCTTTACTCTTATAACCCATGTTTTTTGTAAATAGTATAATCGAAACATCATATAAATAACTTTTCCTTTGTTGATCATACCTTGTTCTCATTCACACCTCCTCTAAAGGATAATGCGTATGCATATATACATACATATATACGTACATGTGGAGCAGGAAAAACTTCATCAAGAGGTTAGAGTATGTTAACTAAGTACAATGTTATATTTAAGCGCCTATTTTACTCTGCATACATATATATGTGTGCGTGTGTGTGTGTGTGTGTGTGTGTGTGTGTGTGTGTGTGTGTGTGTGTGTGTGTGTGTGTGTGTGCGGGTAATCTATCCAAAAAAGGATATGCAGTGTGTCCTATTTTTATATCAAATGGTATGAATATCTATCTATTGTTTCGATTCATTGTTGCTGATGCATTTAAACCGATCAACACTTATGTATATATCTAGGATACGGTTATTACTCAGGGTCACTTGTTACTTCTGAAAAAGTAAATTTGTCTCTAAATAGTCTGATTTTATGCATAATGGGGTTTATGCCATGGTACTAAAGCACACAGTACTAACAAAAAATATTAATCTTTATAATGACGCTAACATCATAACTTTCACAACATATATTGTAAGATTTAAGATAAAGTTTATTATTTATAAAATATGATACATTTAATGATGATGGTTATTGTGATGATATCGGTAATGATAATGACAATGATAATAGCAGAGATAACTTTGGAAAGAATTATAACAATGATAGTAATGATCTTAGCAGCAGTAAGGATAGTTATATCAGCAACACCAGTGGTTGTGCTTATGGCAGTGATGAAGATGATGATAATTGTTATGATGATGGTGATGATGATAATAATGACAATGAATTATGATAGCAATGATAATCATTACAATACTACTACTACTACTACTAATAATAATGATAATCATGATAATAATAATCATAACTACAGCAATGATTATGATAAAAAAAATAATGATAATAATAATAAAAATTATAATAATGATAATGATAATAAAAACCATGGCAATAATGAAAATAATAATGCTTATTATCGTCATTATTATTATTATTATTATTGTTATTGTTACTATTATTATCATTATTGTAATTATCATCATCATTATCCTTATTATCATTATCATTTTCATTACTGCCATTATTATTGTTATCATTATCATTATTAATATTATTTTCATTATCATTATTATTATTATTATCATTGTTATTATTATTATTATTATAAGCATTGTTATCATAACAAGGAAAACTTCAGTAATGGTGTTGGACAGCACGTAGTTATAAGCATAATAATGATATCAATGGTGGTATTTCTAAGGACAGTAACAATAACCATAATGTTAAGTAGAAATGGTAATCAAACCATTTTTTTTTTTTTGTCATGATACCATTTCCACTGCTAATAATGGTCATCATCAATATAATCAAGTCAAGAGCGCAATCAATAAAAGAAATGGCAAAGGTTATTCTGAAGTGAAATGTAAATATCCGATCAGCAAGACAATAACGATGATAATAGCAAATGTTAATAATATAAGCAATAGATCCTTAATCTTTGAATATTTTGATTAGTTTTCATTGCGATTATCATTATTATTATTATTACTGTCATCCTTTTCGTAAAAACAGTAATAAAAAAAAACTATGATGATAACAGCAATGATAAAAAGGTAAGAATAACAGCAAAATGATAACAATTGTGACTGAGAAAAATATTTACACGTTCATATGATTATGAGACTTATTTCAGGGTTCAAGATACCATGGTTCAAGTTCTTCAACGTTTACCTTGGAAAGAGACGCTAAGGGATTGGACATATACGCTAAAGTAAA
>NC_061822.1:10664700-10677200 GCF_019202785.1 Penaeus chinensis
AGAGAGAGAGAGAGAGAGAGAGAGAGAGAGAGAGAGAGAGAGAGAGAGAGAGAGAGAGATAAGATAAGATAAGATAAGATAAGATAAGATAAACAGAAACAAAAACAGAAAGAGAGATAGAGAAAGAGACAAAGACATCACCAATAATACCGCCCCGCCCTCTGTGCCTACTAACCCCCCCTCTCTTCCAGACCCGATTTTCGTGATCCTCGAGTACATGATCGGAGGGAAACTTCAGAGTTACCTAAGGGCCTCGCGAGCCGACACGCCCTACGACAACCTCCACGGCTCCTCCTCCTCCTTGACCCCGCATGACCTCATCCACTTCGCCTACCAGATCAGCAGGGGCATGGAATTCCTCGCCAGGAATGGGGTCAGTGAGCGAGAGGATGAGTAAACAGGATCTCTGATGAGTGATGAATAAGGATATTGTTTTAAAAGATACGATAATTGATAGATATGTTGATAATAAAGACGGTGGATAAGGGAACTGTTTTCAAGGTTTCAATTGACGTGATAATGAATAGATATGATGATAATAGATAAGATGAATAAGAGTTCATGAACGAAAAAAACAACCAATAATAATAATACAAGTTATGTAATAACAATGAATATATATATATAGGTAATCAACATGGTTTATGTATATATATATATATATAGATAAATAGATAGATATATAGATATATAGATAGATAGATAGATAGATAGATAGATAGATAGATAGATCTAGATATAGGTAAAAGGTACCAATGCAAGTTATGTATTAACAATTAATATATATAGGTAATCAACATGGTTTATGTATGTATATAGATATATAGATAAATAGATAGATAGATATACAGATATACAGATAGATAGATATATATAGATATAGATAAAGGTACCAATGCAATTTCACCAAATCTCGCACCGTCAATAAAGTCCACAATACAAACACAGAAAGAGGAAAAATAACCCCTACGTAATCCGCAGGTCATCCACCGAGACTTAGCAGCTCGCAACATCCTAGTGGGTGAGGACAAGATCTGCAAAGTGGCCGATTTTGGCTTCGCGCGGGACGTTGCCAATAACCGGGTTTACGAGAGGAAGAGCGATGGAAGATTGCCTATCAGGTGGGTGGGGGTGGACGAGGGTGGGTTGGGTGGGTGGGTGGGTATTGGGGGGTAGCTTGTTTGAGTCAGTTTATATGATTGTTCGGTTTTTCTAATTTTTTTGTGTGTGTTTTTTGTTTTTGTTTTCCTTGATTACTTATCTTATTTTTCTTTTCTTTATGTTTTTCCTTCTCTTCCTCTTCCTCCTCCTCTTCCTCTTCCTCTTCCTCCTCCTCTTCCTCTTCCTCTTCCTCCTCCTCCTCCTCCTCCTCCTCCTGCTCCTCATCCTCCTCCCCTCCTCTTCCTCCTCCTCTTCCTCTTCCTCTTCCTCTTCCTCTTCCTTATCTTCTTCTTCTTCCTCCTCCTCCTCCTCCTCCTCCTCCTCCTCCTCCTCCTCTTCCTTCTCCTCCTCCTCATCTTCCTTTTCTTCCTCCTCTTCCTCTTCCCCCTCCTCCTCCTCTTCCTCTTCCTCTTCCTCTTCCTCTTCCTCCTCCTCCTCCTCCTCCTCCTCATTCTCCTCCTCCTCCTCCTCTTCCTCTTCCTCTTCCTCTTCCTCTTCCTCTTCCTCTTCCTCTTCCTCTTCCTCCTCCTCCTCCTCCTCCTCTTCCTTCTCCTCCTCCTCATCTTCCTTTTCTTCCTCCTCTTCCTCTTCCCCCTCCTCCTCCTCTTCCTCTTCCTCTTCCTCTTCTTCCTCCTCCTCCTCCTCCTCCTCCTCCTCATTCTCCTCCTCCTCCTCCTCTTCCTCTTCCTCTTCCTCTTCCTCTTCCTCTTCCTCTTCCTCTTCCTCTTCCTCTTCCTCCTCCTCCTCCTCCTCCTCCTCCTCTTCCTCTTCCTCCTTCACTTCCTCTTCTTCCTCCTCCTCCTCTTCTTCCTCCTCCTCTTCCTCTTCCTCTTCCTCTTCCTCTTCCTCTTCTTCCTCCTCCTCCTCCTCCTCCTCCTCCTCTTCCTCTTTCTTCTTCTCCTCTTCCTCTTTCTTCTACTCCTCGTCCTCCTCCTCCTCCTCCTCCTCCTCCTCCTCCTCCTCCTCCTCCTCCTCCTCCTCCTCCTCCTCCTCCTCCTCCTCCTCCCCCTCCTCCCCCTCCCCTTCCTCCTCCTCCTCCTCCTCCTCCATCTCCTCCTCCTCCTTCTCCTGCTCTTCATCCTCCTCCTCCTCCTTCCTTTTATCCTCCTCCTCCTCCCCCTCCTCCTCCTCCTCCTCCTCCTCCTCCTTCCTTTTATCCTCCTAACCCTCCTCCACATCATTATCATCCTCTTGCTCCTGCTCCACCACCTCCTCTCCAACTTCTCCACCACTAACCCCACCCTCACCCCACCCCCATCCCCACCCCCACCCCCACCCCCACCCCCATCTCTACCTCCTCCCGTTCCACCTTTCAAATTCGCAGCAGTCAATTTCAAAATCAAATTTTCCAATTCACATTCGCACTCATTGGCTTCCGTGTTCTTCCAGATGGATGGCCCCTGAGTCTCTCTTCGATAACATCTTCACTACGAGGTCTGATGTCTGGAGTTTCGGCGTCTTGCTGTGGGAGATTGTCACTCTTGGTAAGTGAATACGTGCATACATATATACGTAATTGCGTGCATACGTACATGCATACATACATGCATACATACATACATACATACATACATGCATACATTCATGCATACATTCATGCATACATTCATGCATACATACATTCATACATATAGACATACATACATACATACATATAGACATACATACATACGTACATACATACATACATACATACATACATACATACATACATACATACATACATATAGACATACATACATACATACATATAGACATACATACATACATACATATAGACATACATACATACGTACATACATACATACATACATACATACATACATACATACATACATACATACATACATACATACATACATACATACATACATACATACATATATATACACATACATTACGTACATACGTATGTAAATATATATATATATATAAATATATATATATATAAAATATTATATATATCTCTCTCTCTCTATATGTATAGATAGATAGATATATGTACATATATGCATACACACATACATATGTACCTACATACTTAAATAGATATATCAACATTTTCTCTGGATGTATGATAAACACCCATGAGACTTTTAAAGTATTGTTAATATTACGGTTATCATCAGAAAAATTAGTGCTATTTCTAGTTATTTTTGTTATTACTTTCATTATTAAAGTTGCATTTTTTTATAATCTAAGATATCTAAATATATATTAGATATTACATAGCCAGATTAACTTTACCTTTGATTAAGCTTATTCATTCACGATATTTAGATTACCACTCCAATTACATCATCGTCATATATCTAACGTCTTTTTTTCGACAGGCTCCACACCCTACCCTGGCATGGGAGCTGCTGAGGTCATGAGGAAGGTCAAGGCAGGTTACCGCCTGGAGAAACCCGAGCATTGTCGTAGAGAGGTGGGCATCATGACGAATGGACTGTGTGTGTGTGTGTGTGTGTGTGTGTGTGTGTGTGTGTGTGTGTGTGTGTGTGTGTGTGTGTGTGTGTGTGTGTGTGTGTGTGTGGTATGTGTGTGTGTGTGTGTGCTTGTGTGTTTGTGTGTTTGTGCACTTGTCTTTTCCATCTGGTAATTGATTTAAAAAACAACAACTAAATACTCTGTATGTACGAATCTAACTCTTCCAAAACACAAAACCATCTCCTTAACTATTAAAACTTCCTCCTTCCCACAGATCTACAACATCATGTACTACTGCTGGGACAAGGATTCCAAAGAACGACCTTCCTTTACCGAGCTTGTGCTGACACTAGAGGGCCTTCTTCTGTCAGAGGTCGAGTACATTGAACTTGATCGCTTCCCCGATCACTCGTACTACAACTTCACCTCCGAGAACACGAGCGAACTACTCTAAAGCCTGGTTCTCTGGGGTGGGTATTCAACGAAACGAAAACCACGACAAAATACGATAAAAAAAATGAAAGTTAGAGAGGTGTTGTCATTATGAGCACGTGGTTGTTATAAAAAAAAAAAAAAAAAAAAAAAAAAAAAAAACGAGGAGTGGTTTTCAGGTTTGAGGAAAAAACAAACAATAAAACACATATCGGAGAGCTGTTGCTCTCATGAGGATGAGGTTGTTGTTAAAAAAAGAAAACGGAGAGCTGTTGTTGTTACGATGTGGTTGTTATTGTAGATATGTGGTTGTTTGCAATGTGTGTCTGTGGTTATCTTTGCAATGGATCATAACACATGTGGATTCTGTGGTTCTGGATGCGGGAATATTATCTCTGCCAGTTGTGTTATTTCTTATAGCAAATACTCTTTTCTCCTGCTATATTCAGGAAGTGATCTAGGCTGAGAACGTTTAAAAAAGGGACCGTAAACATCACCTTCTTCGCTGTAGTAAGATAATTACCTGCTTAATTTTTGTGGCGTTTTTCTCGAATAAAGATCTTGCAGGTTGCCTTTTCACTACATATGAACTGTTATATTATTCTGCATCGAACCATATGTGAATATGTGTAAGGCATAGATGTTATATAATATTTGCTATGAATCTTTGAACTACTGTTTAAGAATTCAGTTTGGTAATTTTTCCCACCAGAGACATCTATATATTTTAATAATAATAAAATAAATGTGCTTTCCTCTATATTGTATGCTTGTAATGATAGCAAAATATTTCCTATTGCTGATATATTTGTTAGGGTAAATATTTTTTTTCACACAATGAAAAAATAATGCTAATGTTTCGTTTTGACAATACATTAGATAAAAAATGTTGATACACATGCCACAAATAACATACCTACAGAATGAACATCGCTAGTCTCTTGTCACAAATATTTTCACGATGCATGAATGAGAAACTCTTGTTCTCATGAATGTTCGTGTGAGGCCACGAACGGGTTACTCTCTTCTCAATGAAAAGCAGGCTGAAAATGGCATGTGGTATTTGCATTGCTTCACTCCAGTGTCTCTACTGAAATTTCAGTCGCACGCTCGCGCGCGCGCGCACACACACACACACACACACACACACACACACACACACACACACACACACACACACACACACACACACACACACACACACACACACAAACACACAATCACTCATACACACACACACATACCATCTGTAAAATGTAACATCTCTTGACAATAGAGTGAATATAAAGCTTCCTTTACTAAATATGGTGCTCAGGTCATCAGGATAAGTTGAGTGCAATGTCTTCATTGTGACAAAGTATATAACATAGCAGTTTATATAAAATTTTATTTATGAAAATGGATTAACTCTATTTTTTAACTAAGCTTGTGTGTATATAGTTCCCATTAATATTATGAACAGTCAGAGTAAGCCAAAATAACCACAGTATATTGAAAGCTTGGTAAAGTAAGGATGCTATTGATGTTGTTTTTTTATTATTATCATTGATGTTATTAAGGAAAACATCATCATCATTATTATTATTGTAAGTGTTGATGATAATGATAATGATTCTGTAGTAGTATTTAGATGCAACTATTGTTCTATTATAATGATAATTTTTAGTCATTATTATTATTGTTATTATTATTATTAATATTAGCATTATTGCTACTCCAAAGGTGTTGATGATGATAGCAATAGTTAAATGAAACTGTTGTAATACTAGTGTTGTTATTAGAAGTAGATATAACAAATTTACACAGAAAATATATTGGTTAATCCATTTAAAATCTATTATTTTGCATTAAAAGTTACTTTGAACAGCGGATAAAAAGTAGTAAATAAAAAGTAGTAAATAATGAATATTATGATGTAAAAGAAATGTGTAAATCCTACTTTTGCTATTTTTTTTCTATAATAATGGATGTGGTGCTAGTCTTTTGTGTCACAAATGTTGAAAGGTAATGCTATGAAGCCAATAATACACAACACCAAAATTCATCATTTTTTTGTATATACTGACAGTGTGATATTTTGTAAGTTTATTTTCCTATCAATGTAATTGTTTCTTTATGATTATGTATGATTTCAAATTGCTTATCCGAGAAAAATCTACGTTTCCTCAAACTGTATAGTTGCACACTGTACATTACCCTTAGCTAGTAAATAAAACTAAAACCGAACAAAAATACAACGTTTCGGTAAAAAAAAAACTAGACTCATCTTCAGGTATAAGCAACCAGAAAGTACACATGCTAGATAGACATCAGATAGAGAAAGGGAACACGTAATTTCTTTAAGAGGGTGATCTGCTTTGATTCCCATGCTGTTTCAAATTTATTATTATCTCTTACTGTATTCCCCCACACCCCTGTATCATCTCATTTTTGTTCTCTTCACACGTTACTGTGTTTGTATTTCCAAGTCAGAGTTGATCATTACAGCCTCAGAATATCTAAGGACCATCTTACTATGTGTTGTGCTTACTTCCTTACATCATGTTCAAGTCAGGACAATAAGAGAGGCTGCACTCTGTGTTCGCTTCTTGTGTATATTTATTTATCATTGTTGTGTAAGTCTTGTGTCCTCAATACGTTTTCTTTAATTTTGTAATCAATAAAGTTGTTGGAACTGACTGTTTGTTTTGTTTGCCCATTTGAAAGCTTGTTCTTAATTATGGCAATGTCGGTGTGCAAAATTTTACGATTCATTTTGACTTAAGATATATTTATATATATATATATATATATATATAGAGAGAGAGAGAGAGAGATTGGGATATATATATATATATATATATACATGTACACACACATATATGTATATATATGTATATATATATACACATACATATATATATATATATATATATATATATATATATATATATATCCACACACACAAACACAGACACACACACACACGTGTGTCTGTGTGTCTATGTACGTATATTGATAATATTAATAATGATTATAATATTACTTTAATCATCGTTAACAACAAAATTATTGTTGTTGTTGTTATTATTGTCCTTACTATTATAGTCCAATCATTATGATTATCATTAGTATCCTTACTATTATTATTATTATTATTATTATTATTATTATTATTATCATTATTATTAATTTCCTTATTATTGTTGTTTTTATCAATATTATTATTATTATTTTTATTATTAATAGTAACTATTATTGTTATTATTATTATTATTACCATCATTGTTACTATTATTATTATTATCATTACTTTTTTTATTATCGTTATTATTAACATTCTTCTTCT
Source organism: Penaeus chinensis (assembly GCF_019202785.1). Classification (NCBI taxonomy): domain Eukaryota; kingdom Metazoa; phylum Arthropoda; class Malacostraca; order Decapoda; family Penaeidae; genus Penaeus; species Penaeus chinensis. The sequence continues at coordinate 10,672,052 of NC_061822.1, forward strand.
TTTTTCTTCTTTTTCTTCTTTGTCTTCTTCTTCTTCTTTTTCTTCTTCGTCTTCTTCTTCTTATTATTATTATTGTTATCATTATTGTTACCTTTATCATTATGATTATTACTAGTAGTAATATCATTATTACTATTATCTTGTTTATTATTGTCATTATTATTATTTTTATGTTTATCATCATTATTATTATTGACATAATTATCATTGTCATTATCACTATTATTATCAATATTATAATTTCTATTATTATCGTTGCTATATCATTATTATTATTAGCGATAGCAGTAAAAGTAGTAATAATATCGTTATTTTCATTATTGTTATCATTGTTATTAATACTAGTAGTGATAGTAGTACTATAACATATTCTATATATTTGTTCCAGTTACTTTAGCATTATTTTTGTCATAATCAATATTGTCATTATTATTGTCATTGTTGTTGTTATTATCATTATTATCTTATTTATTATGGCTATCATAATCATAATCATTATCATTATTATTATTATCATTATTATTATTATTATTACTATCATTATTATCATTATAATTATTATTATTATTATTATTATTATTATTATTATTATTATTATCATTATCATCATTAATGTTATCAATATTATTACTATTATTACTATTGTTATTATCATCACTATTGTTATTATCATTATTGTTATTATTATCATTACAGGATCATAAATGTATGTTTTAAAGATTTTTTGAGTGGAAATGACCGATCGACACACACATACTATGCGTCGGCCCATATTGCCTGCCTTATGGTTCATCCGCGGGTGAACATTGAATAAAATTGCGTTTGGGTGAAAGAAGACGACGGACAAAGTAAAGGGAAAAGAGAAAATAGGACGCTGTATTTTTGTGGAGTGAAATAGAAAGGATTTGCTCATTGTCATGTATCCCGGATCATCCATTGATTATCTATCGCTAAACCTGAACTCGCTAATTAATGAATTCGGGCTCATGGAACATACCATTCTGTATATACGCATATATATATATATATATATATATATATATATATATATCTATATACATATATATATATAAATATATATATATATATATATATATATATATATATATATATATATATATGCATATATATGCACACACACACACACACACACACACACACACACACACACACACACACACACACATATATATACACATATGTACATATATGTATGTGGTAGTAAAGGCCACAGTGAACATACTATGTTTATTGAGATTGAGACAACATTTTCGGAATGTCTGGATTCCACCTTGAGGTCTGAAGAGAAAAAAGAAGGGGAGGGAGTATACGAGAGAGAGAGGAGATCAACGCGGTGAAGACGGGGCAGGGGAGGACAGACGAACGGGAGCGAAGGGAGGTCAGGTCAGGTCGGAGGATCAGGGAGGCCGGTATAAGGGAGAAGCCGGAGGATTTGGGAAGCGAGGAGACTATCGGCAGGAGAAAAGCCGATGTTCAGGTTGAAATTAGGCAGCAGCTTGAGTAAGGAGTATTCCACCAGTCTGCGGGCGTGTATTCATACATATATATATATATATATATATATATATATATATATATATATATATATATATATATACACACATATATATACACACACACATGCACATATATATACACACATATGTGTACACATACACACACACACACATATACATATATATATATATATATATATATATATATATATATATACACACACACACACACACATACACACACACACACACAAACGCACATACACACACACACATATATACATATATGTATATATATATATATATATATATATATATATATATATATATATATATATATGAAATTAATCATGGTCGCCAACGTCAGGCTCTCATACGGCACAGAAAAAAAATCTATCTTTCGATCTCTCTATATATTCACATATGTATATACACACACACACATTTTATATATATATATATATATATATATATATATACACATACATATGTATATATATATGGATACATATGTATATATATGGATACACACATATATATATACATACATATATATACACACATACATATATATATATATATATATATATATATATATATATATGTATATATATATATATATATATATATATATATATATATATATATATATACATACACATATATTTACACACATAAATAGAAATGTATTTATATATATATAGAAAGATAGATATATAGATATAGATACATATGTGTATTTATATATATATATATATAAAATATATATATATATATATATATATATATATATATATATATATATATATAAACACACACACACACACACACACACACACACACACACACACACACACACACACACACACACACACACACACACACACACACACTCACACACACACACACACACACTCACACACACACACACACACACACTTACTATAAGCTGCTTAGTTTAATACCTTTAACAAAGCACAATAACTGCTGAAAAGTCCTTTGTTCAGAGCAACTGAAAACCTCTCCTCTGAATGATGTACTAAATTTTCAAAAGCTCTTGCAGAAGGAGATAAGAGGAAACAAGTACAACAAATAAACCCAAAAAAAAAAACGGAGAACAGTACAATACATCACCGCCCTCAACGGCCAAGTCAGGCGCCCAGGGAATGAGTGTCCATAGCGATTAGTTTCTCCCTCCCTCGGCCAATTTTAACTACAGTTGCCGCCAATTCCTTCCGCCACACACCTTCTCCCATCTTCCCTACGCCCTTTCACACCCTCTGGCGGCCACAGATAGCGCGTAAAATGCCTCGTGGGCGCCCGGGCTCGTGACGCCTCAATGGACCGAGGACATACGAGGAGAAATTGCTCTCGCTATCAGCCACCTACAGACCGGGGATTATGAAATACGGCGGGCGAGTCCGTAGAGTTATGACGGTCGTTGGTCACATTCTCCGACGTGATTATTATAGTGATCGATTTTGGTTGGAGAGCATGGGGAGAAGAAGAAGGAATGAGAGAGAGAGAGAGAGAGAGAGCGAGAGAGAGAGAGAGAGAGAGAGAGAGAGAGAGAGAGAGAGAGAGAGTGAGAGAGAGAGAGAGAGAGAGAGAGAGAGAGAGAGAGAGAGAGAGAGAGAGAGAGAAAGAGAGCGAGAGCGAGAGTTAGAGAGAGAGAGAGAGGTCTGGCTCTCTGTCGGTAGGTCGCTCGGTCTATCGGGCTGTCTATCGGGCTGTCGGTAGGTCGGTCGGACAGAAAGAGAAAGAGAGAGAGAGAGAGAGAGAGAGAGAGAGAGAGAGAGAGAGAGAGAGAGAGAGAGAGAGAGAGAGAGAGAGAGAGAGAGAGAGAGAGAGAGAGAGACTCTCATATAAGAATACTGTCGATTTCTCGTGGATTATTATAATCCTTAACTTTCATAATTAATGATTAATATTTTTATCAATTCTCTTTTTCTCTATCTGTTCCTTAGTTTCGTTCTCTCTCTCTGTTCGTTATCTGTTTCGTCGTCCTTTGTGTATCATCGAGTATTTATGTGTTGTGATCTCTGGTGAAGAATTTTCCTTATTGATTCAATATTGATGATGACCTGGATGCCTTCCAAAGTTTTTGTGGCATTTTTTCCTCTTTTGTTATGGGAAATCATTATGTTTCTTTGATGCGCAAAAAACAATACTATACACATACAGACGTAGAGAAACACACACACACATATATGTGTTTGTGTGTGTGTGTGTATGGTAATGCTACACACACACACACACACACACACACACACACACACACACACACACACACACACATATATATGCATGTGTGTGTATATGTGCGTTTGTCTGCCTGAATACAAGTTTAAAAAATCTCTTTAAACAAGCTTGTGCCCAACCCCTCTTTGTCACAAACGCCCCTCTATGCAAAACTGAAATAAGGTCAGAGCCAAATGCAAATTGACTCTTTCGACACGACTGGTCACAGCTTCCCCTCCCTCCTCCCCTCCTCCCCCCTCCCTCCCCGCTCATGAATTGGGTTCTTGCTGCCTGACTGATCCGCGTTTCCCCTCGAGTGGATTTGTGACCAAGAATCTCCCCCAACTTTCTCCCCTTCACCTTCCTTCCTCTTTGCTTCCTCACTTCATGTTCCTTCCTCATTCTCCCTCTCGATCGCTCTCTTTCTTTCCCTCGTCCTCATGTTCTTTTCTCACATATTCTCCTCCTTCTCTCCCATCTTCCCTCTACCTCTCATCTCTTTTCACTCTTTCGCTTGTCTCCTCCCTTTAGTTGCTCAATCCCATATCAATTTTTCTTGTATTTGTCTTATCATATCTACCTTACATCTCCCTTTCTCTCCTTCCCCACTCTGTCTCTCCTTTTTTCCCCTCTTCCCCTTTTCATCTTAAATTTGCCTCCCCTTCATTTCCTCTCCCCTTTACTCGCTTCCTCCTTTCTCCCCTCCCCTTCCCTCCCTTTCTCCTTTTCCCCTCCCCTTCCCTCCCTTCCTACTCTCTCCCCTCCCCTTCCCTCCCTTCCTCTTTCTCCCCTCCCCTTCCCTCCCTCCCACCCTCCCATCCCTCCTATTTCTCCCGTGACTAGAAACAAGAAAAACAAACAATAGACGTAAAATAATCCACGATATTGGCTTTTCATGTCATTGCCATTTTCAAGTTATTGCCATTTTAATAAAGATGTTCTTTTGACTTTGTAAACGACAGACGGAGTTTCATGACCTTGATTTCAATTTGCATGATACTAGAGATGAAAAAATGGGAATTTCAAGTTATCTTTATTACAAATCAGAGCAAAATCATATCAGTGTTGCACTATGAACTACATTTAACTGCATAAAGAAATAAAGAGGGAAAAAATCTAGTGAATGCAAATTTCATATGACAACTATTATTTTCTCATCATTATCTCTCTGACTGTCATTACTATTGCTCATGTTGTTACAAGCGTATTGCAGTTGCAATTATAATCAGTACTTCCATTACTACCGTTGTGGTATCATCATTATGATCATTGTAATTTACGCTAATCATCATCATTGTAAGGCGTAAGGTTAAAAAGGACAAGAATGCACATCAGCATTTACGTTTACAATTTACCTTTGTCTTTATCTTTTTATTCGCTGCACGTTTATC
>NC_061822.1:10724700-10729700 GCF_019202785.1 Penaeus chinensis
GCAGAACCATGAGTTTATGCTGTTTTCTGCTTGTTTGAATGTATGTATATATTTATTTATTTATATATATATATACATATATATATTTATGTATATATATATATATATATATATATATATATATATATATATATATATATATATATATATATGTGTGTGTGTGTGTGTGTGTGTGTGTGTGTGTGTGTGTGTGTATATTGTAGTAGATGAGGTATGCATCTGCCAACTGAACTTGTGTATTATCTCTTAAGGGAGTAATTGTGTGGGTGTGAGTTCCCACAGGCATGCCTGTGTGCTGCAGGTGAAGTGGAGATCAACGGGGGAGCTGGATAGGCACAGGACTGGTCAGTCTTGATTTGCTGCTGCTGTTGTCGTGATCTGCTGGAGGATCGGGGAATGCTCATCTCTATTTCAATACAATTGAGATTTGCGAAGATTCTAGCTCCGCCCGGGCCTTCCATATATGGTCCGGCCTGTGTCTGCATTTTATGGCGGTCTCGTTTTGTTCTCTGACACTCGGTGCTTACCATGGCGGCGGGATTGCCAGCAGGCCGCCATGATGTTAGCATACCGCATAATACCTTTACCAGCACGGCGGCTGTTGTGGGCGGTCCCTGTCTCAGGAATTGTGTGCTCACAATTATGTAAGTAGTGTACCAAGGTGGCGTTCGGCTCGCCACAATGCATGCAACACATCTCTTTACAGTCTATTGTCTCTATGATCTGCCATGCACAGTAGTAACCTAGTCTGAATCTGTGAAGAATGACTTCGGTACCTCTGTTGATTACTTCAGAGAGTGCCAGTGGCTCATAGCCTGTGGCGTCTGAGTACCGTCTGGCCGAGGGGGAGGATCTTGTGTTCTCTCTGTGAAGCTGCAGGAGGAAGGTACGAGCGGCCGCAGTACACTTCTTTTAGGATTTATCGGCTTGGTTGTATGATCATGGGATTCGGGGGCATGCCCCTGCCAATTGTCGGCTAGTCTGTCAGCAAGCTTATTTCCTCTGATGCCAATGTGGCTGGGGACCCAATTAATGATAATTCTTCTACCCTGAGCAAGAATTATCTGCGCTGTGTTAAGCACAGTAGTCAGGAGGTATATGTTGTCTTTGTGCTGAAGACAGTCAATGGCTGCCCTGGAGTCTGTATGTATGTCCCTCAGGGACGTGTGGGCTAGGGCTCCCACGATTGCAATTGCCTCTGCCTGTAGCGAGGAGGCGTTGTCTGTTGTCTGCCTTTAGACTAGGCGTGGGATATTGATTCTTTCTCATTAATAGGCTCATAACTGAGAACTCTACCAAAGTTTGTGCCCACGGCGGGGCTTCGACAAAGTCAGGGTGGGGGAGTCCATGCCCTTGGCAAGTAGCTATTCTTTGAGCTGATAGCGTTTCAACACCCTGGCTGTGTGAGACAGACAGAAATTGTTTGAAAAGTCCAGACAACGCTAGGCTTTACTTAGGCAGTATGCTCCAGTGGAGGTGACTGCAAGATCGTCCGCATAGGAGATGATCTTGCACCCCACTGGGAAGTGTATGTTGAGGATACAGGATATTAGGGCGTTGAATAGGGCTGAACTGAGAACCCCACCCTGTGGCGTTCCATTTTCTAGTGGCTTGTGCTGTGATAGGTGACCTTGGAATCTGACTCTGGCTGTTCTGTTCCTGAAATATTCTCCTATCCAAGCCAAGAGCTTTCCTCTGATTCCCAGTTAAGCGCGCAGGGAACGAGGGGAACCCGCGGTCAATGAGCGACGACCTGGTGTGACCCAACCTGGCATTTAAGCTTAGCTTCAGGTTGCGGGGTCATGCTGCTACAATACACACACACACACACACACACACACACACACACACACACACACACACACACACACACACACACACACACATACACACATCTAAATTTACATATATATGTGCGTGTGTGTGTGTGTGTGTGAATATATATGAACATATATATATGAACATATATATATATATATATATATATATATATATACACACACACACACATACGCTATAAGCGTTAGCCTACGTACAAGACCATTAAAAACTTCGCCAAACTCCGGTAACTTCCTGCCACGTTTAGAGTAAAGTAATTGACACTTAGCTCAGACGGAGAGGGTAAACAAAAGCAAAAATGACCCCCTTTCCCTCCTTTGTAAACAGTTTTCAACGATAAAATGGAAGTTACGACAATTTGTTCGTAAAAATATAACCAATGTCCGTTTTTTAAAATTATTTTACAACCTTATGCGTTGAAAACTAATCACATTAAGTTACAGTTGGAGCCAGTATAGTATATGAACAGTAGCACGAAGACTCGAAAGGTTAATAAAAGGAATAATTTACACTGACCTATAGTGCCCTAATACTCGGCCTGGCAATGGCGGCAGATGAACCAAATTTCCAGTACGTGGCAAAGCGCAGCCGTTGGTGCCATTGCATAATCGCAAGGAAACAATCTATTGTTTAAATGTTTTGATGATGATGATAATGATGATAATGATAATGATAATAGTAATAATAATAATAATAGTAATAATAACAATAATAATAATAATGAATAGGATAATAGTTATAGTAATAATAATACTGTAATGATATTGCTAATGATAATAATGATGATAATGATAGTAATATTAACTGATGATAATAGTAATAATGATAATAATAATAATTAACAATATTAATAATAAGGAAAATGATAATAATAACAATAGTAATATTGATAGTAATGATAAAGCTAATGATAGTAATAGTAATAACAACAACAACAGCAATAACAATAGCAATATTAATGATAGTAAAAATAATAAACCTATCGATAATAATGAAATATTAAAATAATGATAATGATAAAGATAATAATAATAATAACAATACTACTAATACTACCCAACAATAATAATAACAATAATGATAATAATAATAATGAGTATAATAATAATGACAATGATAATAATAATAATAATAATAATAATAATAATAACTACAATCAGTTTACATCTGTTAACATCAATCCCAAAAGTAAACAAACTTATTTATATTTCAACCCTTTAAAGAAAAATAAAACAATCTAACAATGCAGGCAACCATTTTGAGAATTACAAAAGCGCTTACTAATTCAAGTAAGATTAAATACGATTATAATAACAAACAACATTTTAGACATTGTAAGTATGACTGCAGATTATTTAGTGTAATGTCATTTCACATTAAATAATAATAATTGTTATTGCAACAAGAGCAAGAGAAAGGTAAATGAATTTCAACATAACATTTATTATTTACATGAACACAGCTTACAAAAAATTAATGGTGATAATAATAATGATAACAACAATGATAATAATTGTGGCATTGATAATATTGATAACAACAATAATATTGATTAATATTAATAATTAACAATAGTAATGATAATAATGATAACAATGATGATAATGATGATAATAATGATAGCAATAATTGCAATGATAATAATAATAATGACAACAATAATAATAATGATAATATAATAATGATAATCCTAATGATTATGTTAATAATAATAATAATAATAATAATAATAATAACAATAATAATAATGAGAATAATCATAATGATAATAATAATAATGATAACAAAAAATAATGATGGTGATAATAATAATGATAAATTCAACAATAATAATGATTATGATAATAATAATAGTAATAATGGAATGATATGGATTATAAAATGATAACAGCAACATTGCAACAATAATAATAATTACTATAGCATCAATAATAGTAAAATAACGATAAGAATTATAATGATAATAGTAATAACAGTAAAAACTGTGACAAAAACATTAAAAGTATTAATAATGATGATGATAACAAAAATACTGATAACACTAATGAGAGTAATAAAAGTAGTGATAATAATAATAGTAATAATGAAAACAATAACAATAGTTAAAATGATAATAGTAATAATATTGGGAATAAAAACAATAATTACAATGATAATGATACCAATATTAATAATAATGATAACAATATTAATAATAATGATAACAACAAAATAGTAATAATAATAATAATAAGAATAACAATAATAATAATGATAACAATAACAATAATAATAATGACAATAGTAATGATAATGACAATAATACCTACAGCAATAATGATAATAATACTAATACTAATAATGGTAATTAAATAATCGCTTCTTTTTAGCGAGTCTCCCACTCTCCCAGGCTTCCCTCCCGACAGTCACCAGCGGCGTCTGAATTCAGTTAAGCGGAAAGGCTTATCGTCTGAGCTCATTTAACCGACACTGGGATACTGACGTTCCATCTCGGATTGTCTTGTTGAATATCATTGTATTTACACACACTGGTATACTGGCAAACCCTACCGAAATGTTTATTTATGTATTTTTATTTTGCAGGCATGTCAGTTTAGCAATTTAGGATTAGTAATAATAGGGTTAAATTATGATAGATATTTATAAAACGTTTGTTTGTTGAAAGGAAGGGAGTAAGTAGGGTTATTTTCACCGTTTTTGAGACGAGTTCGTTACTTCATCTCAGCGGGTATGTAAAGTGCTGGGTATTAAAAATCGTGTTTTACCCGGAAACTGAAGGTTGTAATGCTTTATAAGTGAATTAATATAACTGTTGAAGTGAGACGAATTTCATCCCACATGGAGAGATAGAGAAAAAGTTTGGGAGAACACGCCGTGATTCGGTCAGCCCAATGTTAGTTTTTTGAATGGGGAAAGGAACAATAGATCAAGGTAACATGAAGGAAAGGAAAATTGTGAAAAGTGCAGGATTGATCACTTGTTCGTACAAACTCTGTCTCGATTCCGTCTCACGTTTGTTTTTATTATGATTAATGTTATGATTACTGATTATTAGTAGGAGAAGGGATGGCTGAAATTAAACTTACTTGAATGAATTAAGTTATAAGGTAATATTCCTTACTTTCTTTATTATTTTTATTACCAAGATTTACAATGTGATA
>NC_061822.1:10742200-10754700 GCF_019202785.1 Penaeus chinensis
ACACACAACACACATACACATATATATTCATGAAGCATACTAGTATTTCCTCGTTCGCGCATCTATTTATTTGTTTTATCTTTTATTTACTTTTTCATTATTTTTCAAGTATGGTCCCAGGCTGCTGCAAGACGCTCTGAACATGTGAAAACAAAACTTTTCTTTTGTTATCACTGATGTTATTCTTCATTCATAACACGAGAGGCGAAAGTTTTTGAAAATGTTTAAGGAGTACTGCCACACTTTCACAAGCATGTAGAAAATGCGGAAAAAATATCAATTTGGAGAGAGAGCGAGAGAAGTAGAGAGAGAGAGAGAGAGAGAGAGAGAGAGAGAGAGAGAGAGATAAGAGAGAGAGAGAGAGAGAGAGAGAGAGAGAGGGGGAGAGAGAGAGAGAGAGAGAGAGAGAGAGAGAGAGAGAGAGAAGAGAGAGAGAGAGAGAGAGAGAGAGAGAGAGAGAGAGAGAGAGAGAGAGAGAGAGAGAGAGAGAGAGAGAGAGAGAGAGAGAGAGAGAGAGAGAGAGAGAGAGAGAGAGAGAGAGAGAGAGAGAGAGAGAGAGAGAGAGAGAGAGAGAGAGAAGAGAGAGAGAGAGAGAGAGAGAGAGAGAGAGAGAGAGAGAGAGAGAGAGAGAGAGAGAGAGAGAGACAGAGAGAGAGAGAGAGAGAGAGAGAGAGAGAGAGAGAGAGAGAGAGAGAGAGAGAGAGAGAGAGAGAGAGAGAGAGAGAGAGAGAGAGAGAGAGAGAGAGAGAGAAAGAGGGAGAGAGAGAGAGAGAGAGAGAGAGAGAGAGAGAGAAAGAAGAGAGAGAGAAATTGTACTGAAAAAGAAGAAGAAAAAAAACGAAAAATGAAAACGAAGAAAGGGGTAAAGAGAAAAAAGGAGACGACAATAATTCAAAAAACAAAAACATAAAAATAAAATCGAAATAAAAACCACCACCAACAAACAAACCAACAAACAAACAAACACCAAAACAGCAAGAGGAAGACACAAAAAAAAAAAAAAAAAAAAAAAATGGAGAGCGATAACGAGAGAAACAAAGAGAGAACGAAGGAGGGAATGAGGGAGAGAAGAAAGAAGTGGAGAGACTGAGACAGCAATATCTATAAGGTTCAGCTGACATTATCCGCGTTCTTTCCTGCGAGGGAATGACGGCAGCAGGAAGGTCAGATATTCAATAAGAAAGGAAGGGCTGAGGAAGGAGAAAGAAAGAAGGAGGGATAGAAGGAGGGAGAAAGGAGGAGGGAGAGTAGAGGGGAGAGTAGGAGGGAAAAAAAGGAGGAGGAAGAGAAGAAGAGAGAAAGAAGGGGAGAGAGAAGGAGAGAGAAGGAAGGGGGGAGATTAAGGGGGAGAGAAGGAGGAGAAAGAAGGGGGGAGACAGGAGGAGAGACAGAGAGAAGGAAGGGGGGAGATTAGGAGGGAGAGAAGGAGGGAGAAAGAAGGGGGGAGAGAAGGAGAGAGAAGGAAGGGGGGAGATTAGGAGGGAGAGAAGGAGGGAGAAAGAAGCAGGAAGAGAAGGAGAAAGACAGAAGGAGAGAGAGAAGGAGAGAAAAAGAAGGAAGGAGAAAGAAGGAGAGAGAAAAGGAGAGAAAAGGAAAGAGAGAGAGAAGGGGGGGAGAAAGAAGGAGGGAGAGAAGGAGAGAAAAAGAAGGGGGGAGAGAAGGAGAGAAAAAGAAGGGGGGAGAGAAGGGGGAGAAAGAAGGAAGAAGAGAAGGAGAGAGAACGAAGGAGGGAGATAAGGAGGGAGAGGAGGAGAGAGAAGGAGAGAAAAGGAAGAAAATAGGTGATAAGGAGGAGAGGGAGGGAAGGAAAGAAGAAAGAAGGCTGGAAAAAAGAGAGAGAGAGAGAGAGAGAGAGAGAGAGAGAGAGAGAGCGAGAGAGAGAGAAGAGAGAGAGAGAGAGAGAGAGAGAGAGAGAGGGGGGGAGAGAGAGAGAGAGAGAGAGAGAGAGAGAGAGAGAGAGAGAGAGAGAGAGAGAGAGAGAGAGAGAGAGAGAGAGAGAGAGAGAAGAGAAGAGAGAGAGGAGAGAGAGAGAGGAATGAGAGAGAGAAGAGAGAGAGAGAGAGAGAGAGAGAGAGAGAGAGAGAGAGAGAGAGAAAGATAGAGAGAAAGAGAGAGAGAGAAAGAATGAAGAATGGTAATAATGATAGTACTGATGATAATAATAACAACAAGTATAATGATAATGACTAAAATAATAACAACAAGTATAATGATAATTACTAAACTAATAACTACAACAAACAAATTAATGACGGAGATAACAACAACAACAAAAGACAACAACAACAACAATAACAGAGATAACCTTAGATATTAAACCCACAGTCTCTGCTTTCCTCTGAACCTTAGACGACTGTCCATCCATTTTGATAATGATTTCCCAACCTCCTGTAGGCTTGTATCTAGTCATTTAGAGCTGCTTTAAACGAACACGGATTCGTTACAGGGAATTTGGGTATCCAATAATGCAGATGGTATCGCCGACTCACCTTCCGTTGGTTGTGTACTTTCAATATTCTCTCTCTGTTTATTTCAGTTTCCTTTCGTTTTTCAAATGATGTCTCTGTCTTTTTTAATTTTTGATTTTTCTTGTTTTTTCTTTCTTTCTTTTGCTTTGTCTTTTTTTTCTACCTGTTTATGTTGTTGTTGTTTTTATCTTAGCTTTTATTCTATCTTTCTCTGTTCTTTCTTTCTTGTTATGTCCTTTCCTGTTTTTTTATGTATTTTCGATTTTTTTCTTCTCTCTCTTCTGTACTTTATCTTAGTCGTTTTCTTTATCTTTATCTTGTCTTACTCTCTTTCTATATCTTTCTACCCCTTTCCCTAACTCCTCTTCCTCTTCCTCCCTCTCCATATCAACCTCCATCTCTCCCTCTCGCAAGTCTTCTATCTCCTCTCTTCTCTTTCTCCCCTCCATCCCCTCCCCTCTCCCCCCTTTCTCCTCTCACTTCATTTGTCTCCCTTCTCTCCCCTTTCGCCCTCCACCTTCTCTCCCTTTCTATCCCTTTCCCTCTTCCCCCTACCTCTCCCTTATTCTCCCCTCCTCTCTCTCTCACCTTTCATCCCTCTCCTCTCTCTTTCCTGTTCTCTCTCACCCTACTTTCCTCCCTCTTCCCCCTCTCTCCTTCTCTCTCCCTCTCTCCCGCTCTCTCTTCCCCTCCATCTCGTTTCCCTCTCCACCTTCTTCCCTACCTCTCTCTTTTTCTCTCCTCTCTCCCCCTCCCTCTCCCTCCCTCTCTCTCGTTCCCTCTCTCCCTCTCTACCGCTCTCTATTTCCCTCCATCCCATTTCCCTCTCCAACTCCTTCCCTCCCTCCCACCCTTTCTCTCCTCTCTCCCCCTCCCTCTCCCTCCCTCTCTCTCCCTCTCTCTCTCTCCCTCTCTCTCCCTCTCTCCTCGTCACCCGGTTCAATACTCGAGGTCTAATTAGGAATGCAGATTTGGTAATTTGATAGATAATTCGCCTGAGATCTCGAGGTGACGCGGCCTAAGTGGCGCTCGAGGGTGAAGGAGAGGGTGAGGAGGAGGGTGAGGGTGAGACTGAGGAAAGTGAGGGTGAAGGAGAGGGTGAGGAGGAGGGTGAGGAAAGTGAGGGTGAAGGAGAGGGTGAGAAGGAGGGTGAGGGTGAGATTGAGGAAAGTGAGCGTGAAGGAGAGGGTGAGGAGGAGGGTGAGGGTGAGATTGAGGAAAGTGAGAGTGAAGGAGAGGGTGAGGGTGAGATTGAGGAAAGTGAGCGTGAAGGAGAGGGTGAGGAGGAGGGTGAGGGTGAGATTGAGGAAAGTGAGGGTGAAGGAGAGGGTGAGGAGGAGGGTGAGGGTGAGATTGAGGAAAGTGAGGGTGAAGGAGAGGGTGAGGAGAAGGGTAAGGGTGAGATTGAGGAAAGTGAGGGTGAAGGAGAGGGTGAGGAGGAGGGTGAGGGTGAGATTGAGGAAAGTGAGGGTGAAGGAGAAGGTGAGGAGAAGGGTGAGGGTGAGATTGAGGAAAGTGAGCGTGAAGGAGAGGGTGAGGAGGAGGGTGAGGGTGAGATTGAGGAAAGTGAGGGTGAAGGAGAGGGTGAGGAGGAGGATGAGGGTGAGATTGAGGAAAGTGAGGGTGAAGGAGAGGGTGAGGAGGAGGGTGAGGGTGAGATTGAGGAAAGTGAGGGTGAAGGAGAGGGTGAGGAGGAGGGTGAGGGTGAGATTGAGGAAAGTGAGGGTGAAGGAGAGGGTGAGGAGGAGGGTGAGGAATTGAGGGCGAAGGAGAGGGTAAGGGTGAGAGTGAGGATGAAGGAGGAGGGCGAGGGTGAGGGTGAGAATGAAGACGAGGGAGATGGTCAAGAAGAAGAAAAGGGTGAGGTAGGAGGGTGAGGAATTTAGGGTGAAGTAGAGGGTGAGGAAAAGGGTGAAGTAGAGGTGAATGTGAGAATGAGAATGAGGGAGAAGATGACGGTGAGGATGAGGGCGAGGGTGAGGAGGAGGGTGAGAGTGAGGGAGAAGGTAAGGGTGAGGGTGAAAATGAGGCTGAGGGAGAGGGTGAGGGAGAGAATGAAGATAAATCCGAGGTAAAGTGAGTGGGTGAGGGTGATGATGAGGGTTAGAGAAAAGGGTATAAAAGGGTGAGGGTGAAGGAGAGGAAACGAGAGAGCGTGAGGGAGAAAGTGAAGAGAGAATAGGAGATGCAGACGGTGAGTGGTGGTGTGGGTGAGAGAGAGGGTGAAGGTGAGGGTGAGGATAACAGAGGGAGAGGAAGAGGAAAGGGTGAGGGTGAAAGTGTGGATGAGACTGAAGGTGAAAGTGAAGGTGAGGAAGAGGGTGAGGATAAGCAAGGAGTTAAAAAGGTAAGAATGAAGGTAAGGGTGAGGGTGAAGGTGAGGTTAAGAGTGAGGTTATAAAGAGGGAAAGGGATAGAGTGAGGGAGAGGGTAAGAAAGGGGTAAAGAAGGACAAAAAGTAAAGGTGAGGGTAAAGGTGTAGGTGAGGCTCGGGGTCAGGGTGAAAGAGAGAGTGAGGGTGAGAGTGAGGGTGAGAGTGAGAGTGAGAGGGAGGGTGAGAGTGAGGGTGAGGGTGAGAGTGAGAGTGAGGGTGAGAGTGAGGGTGAGAGTGAGGGTGAGAGTGAGAGTGAGGGTGAGAGTGAGGGTGAGAGTGAGGGTGAGAGTGAGAGTGAGGGTGAGAGTGAGGGTGAGAGTGAGGGTGAGAGTAAGAGTGAGAGTGAGGGTGAGAGTGAGGGTGAGAGTGAGAGTGAGGGTGAGAGTGAGGGTGAGAGTGAGGGTGAGAGTGAGAGTGAGAGTGAGGGTGAGAGTGAGGGTGAGAGTGAGGTTGAGAGTGAGGGTGAGAGTAAGAGTGAGAGTGAGGGTGAGAGTGAGGGTGAGAGTGAGCGTGAGAGTGAGGGTGAGAGTAAGAGTGAAAGTGAGGGTAAGAGTGAGGGTGAGAGTAAGGGTGAGGGTGAGATTGAGAGTGAGGGTGAGAGTGAGGGTGAGGAGGAGGGTGAAATTGAAAGTGAGGGTGAAGGAAAAAGCGAAGGAGAGGTTAAAGGTAAGAAAGGGTGTTGAGATAGCAAGGATGAGGGAGAGGGTGAGGGAGAAAGAGCGGGAGAGGGTGAAGGCGTGGGTGAGAGAGAAAAGATAAAGATGAGAGTAAGAGAGGGGGCAGAGAGAAAGGACGAAGGAGGGAGAGTGATTAGATTGAGAGAGAGAGAGAGAGAGAGAGAGAGAGAGAGAGAGAGAGAGAGAGAGAGAGAGAGAGAGAGAGAGAGAGAGAGAGAGAGAGAGAGAAGGAGAGAGAGAATCAGAGGAAGAGGAAGCGAGGGAAGTAAAGAGCGAAGGGCTGCAAAGGAGAGGGAGAGAAAGAGGTAAGAGTGGTAGGAAGGAAAATGAAAGATAAGAGAGAGAGAAATGGAAGAGGGTGAGGGAGAGGGAAGTTAAGGGAAGGGAATGGATAGAATGAAAGAAGGGAGAGAGGGATGATAGGAAAGGGAGAGATGGGATGATGAAGGGAAAAGAAAGAGGGAAGAGATAAATAATTATTTGGGAGTGAAGGGAGTAAGTTGACGGGAAGGGGGGGGGGGGGGTATGAAAGAAAGGGGGAGATGTGTATATTTTTGTGTGCGTATGTGTGCATTTATGTGGAAGTATATTTGTATGTGTGAAATTATGTGGAAGTATATTTGTATGTGTGCATTTATGTGTATATTTGTATATGGGCATTTATGTGTAAGTATATTTATATGTGCGTGCATTTATGTGTAAGTATATTTGTATGTGTGCATTTATGTGTATATTTGTATAAGTATATTTGTATGTGTGCATTTATGTGTATATTTGTATATGGGCAATTATGTGTAAATGTATTTATATGTGCGTGCATTTATGTGTAAGTATATTTGTATGTGTACATTTCTGTGTAAGTATATTTGTATGTGTGCCTTTATGTGTAAGCATATTGCATGCATATGCATTTATGTGTATGTATTCTGCATGTGTGTGTATTTATGTGTATGAATTATATGCATGTGTGTGCGTTTATGTGTTATATCGACGTTTATTTCTGTTACAAACCTACGTGGTATACAGATCTGCATACACACACACATGCACACACACATTAGAATACGCCCATGCACGTACGTATGTAAGTCCATTATACCAAGGAGAGGGGAGGAGGAGGAGGAGGAAGCCCGAAGCTCAATCTCCCGGACGAAATGGGGCGAAAACCAAGGAGAAAGCGAGGGAACTGATGCCTAAATCTCCCTCGTTCTACTGTCTTCATTTACGTAAGAGGGAACAAGAAGCAATAGAGGAAAAGAGGACGGAGGACGCCTGAGTGGAGTGGTGGTTGCAGGCAATAGGAGAAAATGGGGAGGGAGTGTGATAAAGCGTGGAGAGAGGAGGGCGAGAGAGGGATAGATGGGAGGAAGGAGAGAGAATGAGTTGAGAGGGAGAAAGAGGGAGGGAGGGATAGAGAGAGAGAGAGAGAGAGAAGAGAGTGAGATAGATAGGTAGATATATAAATAGACAGATAGAAAGATAGAGAGAGAGAAAGAGAGATTAATAGGCAGACAGATAGATAAAGAACGAGAAATCGATAGATAAAATGAGCTCAGAGTGGGATAGAAAAAATACATTCAAACAAATTTCATTTCATCACATAAAAGACCCATATAATGAAGGACGAACAGACCCCTTTACCACCCCTCCCCCCATCTCTCCTACTCTCCCTTCAAACTCCCCTCCATCACCCTTCCTACCCCCCCTCCCCCCATAATTCAATCACACACCAATCACCAATAACTTCGTTTCGTGAATGATCGTGTCAGTCGACCGATCAGCTGACGGTGGAGGGTTTCCATCTATCTTGTCTTGTTTCTATACCGTTTTCTTATTTCTTTTATATATCTAATAGAAAATAAACCTTGTATTGATATCATAATGTTAGACGAGAGTCAGATTATTTTTTTATTATTATTATTTTTTTTGTCTTGGTACTCTTGGTACGACTTTAAATTCTATTTTGTGTCGAAATGATTTCTGAATATTCATTATATGATACAACTACAAATAACATTAGCCTCATAAAAAAACATGACATTTACTAATGAAAACCAAACAATACAATTGAAAATACATTTGGTTCAGAAATTTAAGGAAATAGAGACATATAAATATGGACACACACACACACACACATATATAGAGAGATATATATTTACATATTCACGCACACATACTTACATACATATACATACATACGCACACACACACACACACACACACACATATATATGTGTGTGTGTGTGTGTGTGTGTGTGTGTGTGTGTGTGTGATGTGTGTGTGTGAAATACAAACTGTATGAAATAATTCCATATGCAAACATAGGAAACAAAATATTTTAGTTAGTTATTCTAGTTCCACTTGTTGTGTACTGAACATTTATATCACAATTGGTGGATGATCACCCTGGAGAAACAGGCAAGCGCACATTCACATGCAGAACGACATTTGGTAATTTAAAGGAAAATTCTGAGAGTGGTTGAATGACTCTCTATTTGAAAGATGAATGACCACATTAACTAGAGATGGACACTACATGGAGTACCACAGGAATCACTATTAGCATCACTCTTGTTTACTTTTTTCATCGAATTCGAGCCAGGACAGTTGTATAAATCTGTTCGCTTACGATACAATAATAGAAAGTAAGAAAATTTACGCAACAGAGTAGACAGAATAACTAGGTAAATCAAAACACATATACAAGTCCTCCGTTCCTTGAAGCTTCCTTCTTCGCCGTTTCTTATGGTCGGGGGGAGGCGCCATTTACGGTTCTTGTCCAGACTTCCCTACCCACATTGTCTTCCTCTGTCGTTCCTTCATCCTGCCATCTCACTTTCTTTCTCCCCTTCGACCTCCTTCCTATAACAGGTGTTCTGCGGCTCTCTTGATTGCCTCCTCCTTTTCTCTTTCATTTTCGATTTTCTTACCTGTTAGAGATAGACAAACGCACACAGAAACAATCACTCTTCTCTGGGGGAAGTTGGGCACCTTCGGATCTCCTTACCCACTGAACTAATTACGATACCAAAGTAAGGCATTAAGGATGTTGTGTTTGTCAGTGCGATGAAGCGAAACCTTACTTACTCTGAGATAAAATTTAAAAAGCGGGACCAAGGAATCCAACTTTGCTTTGTGTCAGCTTCCATATTCAAAATAAAATTGAAGGATTTTTCACTGGTGTGAATTCTCAAACCAAATGTTTACTAGCTGTAGGAAATCAATTTTTTTTTGATGGAGTATTTCTTATCCTTTACCTTCTCTCACTCTTTGTCTATAATAAAGTCACCATTGAGGCAAATAATGCTTTATCAGCTTTACAGCCATCGGATCATGACAAGACGGGACTGACTACGATGACTCTATTTTACCATGATATTTGGTAATGTTGTGATGCTTAATGGCAACATGAAGTCCGTTGTCCTGTGGCGCTGTAATGGGTTCTGTCTCAAACACCATATGGGATGCAATATGCAGTAATGGCCTTGTGGGAATCTATGAGCATATAGTACCTTTTTGTTCTGTTTATAATAAGTTTATTGCTATTTCGATGTAAGAGCAGGGAGCATATGCTGTATTTGATCGTGTTATTACTTTAATGATCTTTATTACTATTACTGTTGTTATTTTTTTATTATTATCACTGTTATTTTTATTGTTATTGTTATTATCATTATCATTATTAATAATTTCAACGCATATATATCATTATTACCGCTATTATGATTATTATTATTATCATTATCATTATTGATATCATTATTACTATTGTAATTGCAGTCCTTTTTATAATTATGATGATGATCATTATTATTGCTATCATTGTTACTACTGTTCTCATTATCATCATAATTGATTATCATTATCACTTATTAATTTCATTCCTTGTAATATTCCCATCATTTATCACTATCAAATTTAATGCTATTGTCATTTATCTTTTTTTTTCTTTCTTTTGATTCCAAGTTGATATATCTGGTTTCGTACCTGGCCCTTCCTCCTTGAAAGTATTCCCTTATAAATTCATTAATCACACCTAGTGGAGCCTGACCAAGGTACAAAGCCATCAATAATTGTGTGAAGTTAGAGCAATCCAATTGAATTGCTTTGCACAGTCTTTTCAATCGCCTTAATTGAGTTTAATGGGAGTTTATCACAGGGTTATGGGATTTGATGATATACAATATCATATTTTCGAGTAAGAACATATCTGAATTGTTCTTGTTATTGTGTGATGAAGGATGGGGAGTGAATGTTATGATGTAGATGTTTGAAAATACTAAAGGTTTCACTTGTAGATCAAGTTTTATTTTTTTCTATTGGCCTGATGTATGCAATCCGCTTGAGTATTATGAATGATGTCTATCCGTTTTGTTTAATAACAGTGCTGCAACTCCGGCCAGGGTATTAGTGACTGAACCCGTGGCTTAGCGAGGATTCTCGCCTTTATATACATTTTTCCCTCGAAATATAAATAAATTTCCTCCCCAACATAAATATATACATTTCCGAAAGAAAAAAAAAATACATGTATTTCCACCCAGTATATATATACACATATATGTTTTATATATATGTGTGTGTGTGTGTGTGTGTGTGTGTGTGTGTGTGTGTGTGTGTGTGTGTGTGTGTGTAATATATACATACATATACATACACACACATATATATATGTATAATGTATATATATACATATTTCACCATAACACATATAAATATTTCTCATTCCACATGGACTTTACACATACATCTGCTTCTCTTAAAACCAGCACCAGCAACGCTCCCACTTCTTCTTCCGCCAAGTCATAGAGGACTACTGAATGCCTTTTATGCTTCGCTGTCCTGATATATCTTGCAAGCTTGTGGTCAGTCTCGGTTCGTTTAGACCGGGTGGGGGGGGGGGGGATGGGAGAGGGGTAGGATCTGTTGCGAAGTAGAGAGAAAGAAAGCGTGAAAGATAGGTGGAGGTTATATGGGTGGATGGGGGAAGGGGGATGGATGATTGGGAAGGAGAGAAGAGAGACAGGGAATGAGAGAAAAGAGAAATAAGGAGAGTGGAGGGAGGAGAAAACAGTTGCGAAGCAAATAGAGAGAGAGAGAGAGAGAGAGAGAGAGAGAGAGAGAGAGAGAGAGAGAGAGAGAGAGAGAGAGAGAGAGAGAGAGAGAGAGAGAGAGAGAGAGAGAGAGAGAGAGAGAGAGAGAGAGAGAGAGAGAGAGAGAGAGAGAGAGAGAAAGAGACAGAGACAGAGACACACAGAGAGAGAGAGAGAGAGAGAAAAACAGAGAAAAGAGGGAATAGAGACACAGAACTAATGAGGAAGACCACAACAGAAAAATGCATCTTATCCAGAAACGTTCCAGCACAAATACGTGCTCAAGAGAAACGAACTCAGAGACTGGAATTAAGGATATCTTGATCTTATTCATTTTTTTTCCCCCAACTACAAAAGTCTCGGAAAATTAATTAGCATACGAGTAATATCAACGAATCACGAAGTTTCGGTAAAATCTAGTTATATCATTCATGCATTATACTAAGTTATATTACGCTAAATCAGTGGCAACGAAATGGAATGAAACACAATGAAAGCAAAAAGGAAAACTATAAATCCTTCTCCGAACAGAAAGAGTACGATGACAAGGATATGGATAATAATGACAAAGACGATGATGATGATGAGGATGATTACTATTATCATTAGTCATTATTATAATGAGTATGCTAGTTGTAACAATAATAATGATGATGATGATTGGTGATGATTATGATTATAATAATTATAATAATAATAATAATAGTAATAATAATAACAATTGTAATAATAATAGTTATAGTAATAATAATTGTAATAATAATAGTTATAGTAATAATAATATCAACAATTATTAACAACAAGAAACAATAAAAAATAATAAAAATGATAATAACAATTGCAATAACAACACATACTAATACTATTAATGATAATAACCATAATGATAGCAATAATGATAATGAAAATGATAATCTCGATATACTAATGAAACTATTAATGAGGATAAGAATGACAATAATGATATTTACAGTTACTGCTTACTGCTATTACTAGTAGTGATGAATAACCTAAACTGACAATGACAACAGAGATAAAAAGAAGACAATACACGTTATGGTGCATAATAACCGCGCATAAATTAATGCAACAATAGCTCTTTTCACTCGTTAATTGCCACTTTCTTCCCGAACTGCATCATCATTATCTCCTTCCGCGAATCCTCCTTCCTCCCCTAAAATCGCAGGCGGAGGAGGAGAATGAGGTGAAGGTGAGGTGAAGGTGAGGTGGAATAATTATCAGTTATGGCGGAGCACCTGACGAAGGAAGGAGGAGGAGGAGAAGGCGCAGATGTAGTGGGTGTGGGCGTGCGTGACAGGTGGGCGGGTCTCATGGTTTGCTTGGCTGTTGGGTCGTTGCTTGTTTATCTGTCTATCTTATTGATAGATTGATTGACAGATACGTACATATATACACATACGCGCGCGCGCGCGCACACACACACACACACAACAAACATGCATTTACGTGTACATTTTTAAAGAAAAAAGGTGTGACAGGACACATCATCAAGTATACATTAGCTTCCTCGTAACGTAACCTGCATACCAAATTCCATCACAACCTCACAACTTTACGTTACGTCTAAAAAGTAACATTAAAATACAAAAGTCAGGGCGGTCTCAGGAACGCAAATAATGACGTTTAACAGCATTTTCACCGCTAGTTAAGCGCTCCCTCTCTGCATAAATCCCCTTGCAGTGAGATGAGGGCGAACTTCAAAGAGCTGGCGAGCTTTGAGCAAATGAGCTTTCCGTCGGGCTTTACAAGGGAGGCCGTGGGGGGGGGGGGAGGTTGGGGATCCCCGGAGGAAGCAGGAGGGTCGCCGAGGAGATAGGCCGCATGAAAGCATTGTTGCAAGGAAGGTATTCTCAGTTAAAGTTTA
>NC_061822.1:10786277-10788777 GCF_019202785.1 Penaeus chinensis
CTGCCCGAGGTTAGACCTCAGGCGGACTGTCAGGGTGGGGGCTTGGAACATCCGTTCCCTGCGACAGGACGATCGGTTACCACTACTATCGAGGGAATTGAAACAGCTGAGAGTTGAGGTGGCTGCTCTCTCGGAGGTGAGAAGACCTGGCAGTGGCACGATTAGTGAGGGTGGCTACACCTACTACTGGTCGGGCCGCAGCGATGGCCACCATCTCCAGGGAGTAGCCATAGCCATCTCCAGCAGACTTCAACCCTTGGTAGTTGAGGTCACTCCAGTCGATGAGCGTATCATGGTATTGAGACTGAAGCTTTCATTTGGCTTCATGTCTCTTGTTGCTGTATACGCTCCTACGGATGTATATAAACTTGAGGTGAAAGAGATGTTTTACGCCAAACTTGCATCTGTGTCAGACAGATGTCCTCGGCGAGATATTCGTATTGTGCTGGGCGACTTCAATGCGGTATCCGGCTGTGATCGAGCTGGCTACGAGATGTCTGTCGGTCCTCATGGCTCAGGAGCTGATGCTGGCAGTGAGAATAGCCTCCTTTTCCGTGACTTTGCTAGGTCCCAGAAAATGAGGATTTCTGGCTCCTGGTATCAGCGTTCTGTCCCGCATCGCTGGACTTGGTACAGCGATACAGGAAGAGTGGCCAAGGAGATCGACCACATCCTCGTTAGCACTCGATGGAGGATCCTCCAGAACTGCAGGGTATATCGAAGCGCTGAGTTCTGTGGAACTGACCATAGAATAGTGGTGGCTACTCTCCGGGTCCACTTTAAAACCCCCCGCCGCCCAAATGAACACCCTAGGGTGTTTAATTTGGACAGATTGAGGGAGAACGAGTGTACCCGGGGGTTTGCCGAGGCTATCTCTGGTCGTCTCACAGCACTCGAGGGCCAGACAGACCCTGTTCTTATGTGGGATACCTTCAAGCGTGAAACGCTTGATGCAGCTCAGGAATCCATTGGTGAACGCCCAAGAACAAGACAGAATTCCATCTTGCAGGAGACGCTGGAAGCCACAGATGCTTGTCGTGCGGCTCGACTGTCAGGGGATCGCACTTTGCACCGCTCTCTGGTGCGCAGGACTAGGTCACTGTTGAGAAGGGATAAGGAACAGTTTATCAGTAGTCTTGCAGAGGAGGTCGAAAGCCATTTCCTTGTAAATGACCTTCGTCCTGCCTACCAAGCTCTGAGAAAGCTGAACTCCAAGCCCCCCTCACAGACGGCTGCAGTCCGCTCAGCAAGTGGCCAGATAATCTCAGATCCTGATGAGGTGCGTGTGCGTTGGGCTGAGTATTTTGAGCAGTTGTATAAGGTTGATCCACCAACAGTTAACATGGATGCGGGTAATGTTGAGACTCCTCTGCCAGATCCACCCATCAGCGAGGATCCACCCTCCCTGACCGAAATCAGGGGGGCGATCTCCAAGCTGAAGAGTGGTAAAGCAGCAGGTGTCTGTGGCATCCCAGCCGAATTGTTAAAGGCTGGTGGAGAACCTATGGCAAGGGGCTTGCATGCAGTCCTGTCTGCCATCTGGCAGACTGGTACCTTTCCCCCTGACCTGCTGAGGGGTGTGGTCATCCCTCTCTGGAAGGGGAAAGGGGATCGGTGGGACTGCAGCAATCACCGAGGCATTACACTACTCAGTGTACCAGGCAAGGTACTCGCACACATCTTACTGAGACGTATCAGGGACCACCTGTTGAGGCACCAAAGACCGGAGCAATCTGGTTTCACTCCTGGTAAGTCCACAATAGACCGCATCCTGGCGCTTCGAATCATTATAGAACGCCGTCGTGAGTTCGGACGTGGGCTGCTCGCAGCCTACATCGATCTCAAGAAGGCGTTTGACACGGTGCATCGCGAATCTCTCTGGGAGATCCTGAGACTAAGAGGAATTCCAATAAGGATTATTGGACTAATAGCAAACCTGTATACAGGCACTGAAAGTGCTGTAAAGTGTGGTGGGGGCCTGTCGAGCTTCTTCCCTGTTAGTTCAGGGGTGAGGCAAGGCTGTGTTCTTGCACCAACACTTTTCAACACTTGCATGGATTGGATACTGGGTAGAGCTACTGTCCAAAGTCACTGTGGAGCAACTCTGGGCAATATCAAGGTTACAGACCTTGACTTTGCCGATGATGTTGCCGTACTCTTTGAATCTCTGGAAACCCTTGTAGCGGCTCTTTATGCATTTAGCAATGAAGCGAAGCCCCTGGGGCTAGAGGTCTCCTGGACCAAGACCAAGATCCAGGATTTTGGGGGCCTGCTAGGAGACCCTGTACAGTCGATACATGCTTGCGGGGAAAACATCGAAGTCACAAAGAGCTTTATATACCTCGGTAGTGCATTTCACGACTCTGGGCTGTCAGACCAAGAAGTCAGTAGACGGATTGGCCTGGCAGCAGGGGTCATGAAATCTCTCGACAAGCGTATTTGGAGATGTCGGTACCTGTGCAGAAGGACCAAGTTACGTGTTTTCAAGGCCCTGATACTG
>NC_061822.1:10806277-10816277 GCF_019202785.1 Penaeus chinensis
AGAAAGAAAGAGAGAGAGAGAGAGAGAGAGAGAGAGAGAGAGAGAGAGAGAGAGAGAGAGAGATAAAGATAAAGAGAGAGAGAGAGAGGGAGAGAGAGAGGGAGAGAGAGAGAGAGAGAAAGAGAAGGAGAGAGGTAGATAGATAGATAGATAGATAGATAGATAGATAGATAGAGATAGAGAGAGAGAGAGGGAGAGAGAGAGAGAGAGAGAGAGAGATGGGGGGGGGGGGGGGGGGGCTGTATAGGTATTCGATCTCTTGACAAAAAGGGAATTTACTTGACGTGTCTGGACACCTTATGTGTTCCCTACGGTTTGCAAGGCCATTAACATGAATAAGTTTATAAATGAATACACATGTGTCATGCTGCATTTAGACTTTTAACAATTTTAATTTTTTGATATGCGGGATGATGTGATCAAGTTTACTGATATCACCTAATGCTACTCTGGCAGCAAAATGTTGTAATTTTTGCACTTTTTGCATCTTGGTTTTGTTAGTCGAACCCGAAATGTTTGAACAATAGTTAATTATGCTTAGAGCTAGAGTTTGTACAACCATGATTCTAGTTTCAGTAGAGATCTAATTTCGTATATGATTAAAGGTACCCACTACTTTCCTGTGTATTTTGTCAACGTGTGGTTCAAATGGAATGAATCTGTCTAAGTGTACTTCTAGATTATTCACTGAAGTGCTCGGTTTGATAGAGCAGCCTTCAAATTCTATGGTTGTGTCATTGGGAATTTTAGCTCTGTTCTGCCGACTACTTGTGAATATTATGTAGTTTTATTTTATTGAGGTTTATGTGGGTTTACTGAGTCACTATGAAGAAACTGTGAATCATTGGCGTACTGCACTAGAAGGCAGTTATGGGCTATTGTTGATAAATCATTTATGAAAATTTTAAATAGGATCGGACCTGAAATAGATCCTTGCAGAACACCAAAAGGAAAGAGAGAAAGAGAGAGAGAGAGGAGAGAGAGAGAGAGAGAGAGAGAGAGAGAGAGAGAGAGAGAGAGAGAGAGAGAGAGAGAGAAGAGAGAGAGAGAAAGGAGAAAAGAGAGAGGAGAGAAGAGAAAGAAGAGAAAAGAGAGAGTGAGAGAGAAGAAGAGAGAGGAAGAGAGAGAGGAGAGAGAGAGAGGAGGAAGAGAGAGAGAGAGAAAAGGGAGAGAGAAAAGAGAGAGGGAGAGAGAGAAAGAGAGAGAGAGAGAATTCAACAAGCAAGCCAGACCGACAAACAAGCAAACAAACAAACAACCAACAGACAACAAGCATATAGACAGACCCCCAAAAAAACCCCCGAGAGAAATTTGGGGCCACTAAGGGGAAAAGGGGTTTCCCTATTTTGGCCAACGGGGCAGGGGGGCCCCCCTTAAAAACTAGTATAGGGGGGGGTCAGTAATCAAGGAAAAATTATGGCGGGGGAAAAATCAGACTTCTTGCAAAACCCCGGGGTTGGTTTTTGGGCCCCAATGCTAAAGAAGGCCCAAGTGGCAGGGGTTTTGGGAAAAGGGGTCCCCGGGCTGTTTCTGCCCAGATTAACATCCTAATGTACTGTTTAATTTTTTATGAACACACACACAACACCACACACAACAAAACACAAAAAACACACACAAAAACACACACACCCCCCAACCAATATTATATATTAATATATATATATAAAAAATATATATGCGTGTATTTTGTGTGTGTGTTACGGGGCGCGCACGCTTGGGGCTTGTGGCTGTGTGCGGAGGGGATGTAATTTTCCAAGCAACAAACACAAAAAAAAAGCACTCATGCAAACCCCAAAACCCAAACCCCCCACCCCGACAAACAACACACCCAAACACCCCAACCCCCACCCATCGACAAAAGCTGCTCGTCGGGCTCATATCCTTTGGGCGAACAGGAATACGGGGAAGCTGTCTCTGATATGTCTGTCTCTTAGATTATTTGAAAATAATTTTCTTTGGATTTGTCTTTCTTTCTCTATTTTTTTCTCTCCCCACCCCGCTCTCTTCTTCCCCCCCCTCTCTCTCTCTCTCTCTCTCTCTCCATCTCTTCAACAATCTCTCTCCCTCGCCCTCCTTCCCTCTCTCTCTTTTTTTCTCCCTGTCCTCTCTCTCTCCTCTTTCTCTTCTCTCCCTCTTTTTTTTTTTACTCGCCCCCTATTCTCCTTCCCTCCTCCTCGTAAACCCATCTCTTCCATATTCTACTTACGTCCTTCTCATCTTCTCTCTCACCTTCTATCCTTTCTCTTTCACCCTCTATCCTTCCTCTCCTTTCGCCCTAACCAATCCGCGTTCCCTCCAACATTTTGTACCCTCATTTCCAACTTCCGTTTGCGTCCTCCTTCCCTTCCTTCCCCCCTCCCCCTCCCTTCCCCCCCCTTTTTTTTTTTTTACCCCCCCCCGATCTTTTTCCCCCCTCCTTTTGAAAAAACCCTCCTCCCCCCCCCAAAACCCCCCCCCCTCCCAATCCCGGTGTACCCTCCTTCACTTCCTAATAGGATTCATATATATATAAAGCCACTCAAATGTCGTAAACACAGTTTCTTCTTCCTCATAAACCGGCGCCTGACAAATCCTGCATGTTTTTAAATCCTCAGGGGGAAATTCGGGCTTTTTTTTTAAATTTTATTTTCCCCTTTTTTTTTTTCCTGAATTGATCTGTTTAAGGTAGTTTGATTAGCATGACGTTTATTTCGGTAAGGAGAAAAAGGGGAGAGAGGGAGGGGGGGGGGGAGAGAGAGAGAGAGAGAGAGAAGAGAGAGAGAAAGAGAAAAAGAGAAGAGGAAAAGAGGAGGAAGAGGAGAGAGAAAAGGAAAAGAGAGAAGAGGGGAAGGGAGAGAAAAGAGAGGATGAGGGGAAGAGACAGAGACGATAAAACAAAGGAGCAGAGAAAAACGAAAACCCAAAAAAGAACTGGTCGCGTTTCAAGAGATGAATGACAAGCCTAGAGAGAGAGAGAGAGTGAAAAACTACAACATAAACTAATCATATCCAACTGGATTTGAAAACATACATACATGCATACATACATACATACATACATATCTATATCTATATCCATATCTATATCTATATCTATAACAATCTATCTATCTATATCTATATCTATAACAATCAATCTATCTATCTATCTATCTATCTATCAACTGAGAACATAATTCATTATAAATAAAAGACCAGCCACCACGATTCTATTTCGCCTACACTTTGCCGGGAATTCCCAAGGGTTTTTCCTGGTTAGGGATAACAGATTCAAGAAGGGGAAAGATATATACCCCACCCACCCCCCACCCCCCCCCACACACACAGCATCCCGACCCCCGCACCTATATTTGTTCCGACAGCCTGTGGAAATTAAGCTACATACAAGGCGGGGACAGAGCAGTGAGGTGTGACCAAAAAAAAAATTTTAGTATATATATATATAATAAAAAAATATATTTTAAAATATTTTTAAAAATTATATATATAAATAATAAAATATATATAAAATTTTTTTTTTTTTTTTTTTTTTTTTTTTTTTTTTTTTTTTTTTTTTTTCATCCTCAAAAAACCTCGCATGATAGAAACCTACACTATATCTTTCTGTAAATTTTTGTATGTGCGTATCTATACCTATATTTGCATATCTACAATTTTATATCTATATCTTTTATATACAATCCCTTCTTTATATTTAAATATTAACTATATTTATATTATAGTAATTCCCCCATTTAAATTTTATTAATATATATATATATAATATATATTAAATACATATATATATAAATATAAATATATAATATATATATAATATATTATATATAATAAATATATAATATTTAAAATAAAATATATATAATATATATATATATAATTTCATATAATTTATATGTATACATAACACACACACACCCACAACACACACAGGAACTTGATAAAACAACAAACAAACAACCCAAATTTATAACACACATATATATATATATATATATATATATATATATATAATATAACATATTAAATATATATAAAAAACAACACATAAAATTTCAATAAACATAACAGGTACAAAATACACAAATCACGCAAACACCAACCCCCGCACCCCCACAACCCACACACCACACACACACACATATTTTATATATATAAAATAAATAAATATAATATATTATTTTATACATACACACACACATAATACATAAAATGCCTTTGTCTAATACGTGTATACATTTCCCTCTCCCCCCCATCCTTCTCTCTTCCGCTTCTCCTTGCCTCCTCCTTGACACACTCGCCCGTCCCGTTAGCAGGCGCCTTAACGGGCTGGGAAAGTGCAGTTATCAAAGCGCTGTAATGCCCAAGGTCTTTCCCCCTCCCCCTCCCCCCTTCCCGATACCCACACCTTTGGCCCAAAATTGGTTAATTAAGATTCTCTGATGATTTTTATTAACTCGATTGCCATTTAACCTGCAGCAAAAAAGAAAAAAGAAAAATAAATTTGGATTTATTTTTCCCCTTTTCTCCCCCTCTTTTTTTTCCCCTTTCTCTCTTCCCCCCTTTCCCCACTCAGCCTAAACTTTCCTTTTCCCCTCTCTCTTTTTCTCCCCACTCTCTCCCCTTTCCCCCGGACCCCCCCCCCTTTTCTCCCCCTCTCTCTATCTACTAATCTATCATCTATCTTCACCTCTCCTCCCCTTTCCCCCCCCCCCCCCCTCTCTCTCTCTCTTTGTTCATTAAACCCCTTATCTTTTTTCCCCATCACAGCGTAAAGGGCCTCGTAAGTTGGTCGCATGTGTGTCCAGGTTGGGGGGCTAGGGGGTAATGGGGGTGGGGGGCTAGGGGGTAATGGGGGTGGGGTTGGTGGGTGGGGGGCTAGATGGGGTAATGGGGGTGGGGGGTTAAGGGGGGGGGGGGAGGGGAAAGTCGACCCGTGACGCCGGAATGAGGGCTGGTGCGTGAAGGGCCAAGGAAGCTACACCCCAACGTAAAGGTTTCTTCATTTCGCTATTTCTTTCCCTGAATAAAAAAAAAAAAAAAAAAGAAAAAAAAAAAGCGATCTGTCCGAGCTAATTTATGTTTTGGACAGTGCGTAATCTTAAAGTGTGTTTTTTTATGTTATCACTTTTTGTTCTGTTTTCTGAAATTCTTTCGTTCGGGGGTTAAATCTATTCACATATTTGTAGATATGCACACACACAGATAAAAATGCATCACACACACACTAATTCACCACACACAAACACACACAACACAGACAGTCACCCATAATCACACACACACACCACACACATATAATATTGTGTGTGTGTGTCTGTGTTTGCGCGTTGTGTGTGAGTGTGTGTGTGTGGTGTATTTGTGTTTGCCTTGAAAGAGTAGAGAGAGAGAAGAGAGAAATAGAGAGAGAGAGAGAGAGAGAGAGAGAGAGAGAGAGAGAGAGAGAGAGAGAGAGAGAGAAAAGAGACAGAGAAGAAGAGAAAGAGAAAGAAAAACGCAGAGTGGTGAAGAAATGAGCGAACATTTTCCTGATTCGATGCAAATCACTCACCGAGACAATTGCTCTCCTCATTTGGCACAATATCTATTCTTGTTTCTGTTGTCATTTTTCACCGTTTTCCTTTACATTCATTATCCATCAATGTTTTTGTTTCCTTTTCCTGCTGTTGAGCTTTTTTTCATTCTTTATCAAGTATTCCTTACTTCCTTTTTCGCTATCAAATAAACACGAAATTAGTCTCTCCTCTCTCCTCTCTCATCCTCTCTCTCTCTCGAGGATAAAGATGCGATCTCGTCTCTCACCTCTCTCTAATATACAAACATCGTCTCGTCTCTCATCCTCTCTTTCTCACTCATCCGCCATTCAATCTCCTCCCATCTACATCTCCCCTCACCTCTCCTACTCTCTCGGAATCTCTCTCTCTCTCATCAAGATCCTCTCTCCACATCTCATCATCCCTCATCCCCTCTCTTTCCTCTCTCTCCTCTCCTCTCTCCAGAACTCTCCTCCTCACTCATACACGCTCCCTTTCCGATTCTCAGTCCCAGTCATCATCTCTCTCAGACCATTACTAACAACTCCCTCTCTCTCTCCTCCTCTCTCATCTCCTCACCTCCTCTGTCTCTACATCCTCTCTACCTTCTCTCTCCACTCTCTCATCTCCACTCCCCAACCCCCCACCCTCCTCACTCTCTCTCTCTCTCGTCCCACTCCCCCCCCCATCTCTCTCACTCTTCTATCTCGTCTCTCCTCTCACATCCTCTCAGTCTCACTCTCATCTCTCTCTCTCTCTCCTCTCTCAGAATCCTCTCATACCCTCGATTCTCTCCCTCGGTCTCGTCTCTCACCTCATCTCCTCTCTCTCTCCTCCACCTCTCTCGTTCCTCCTCCCATCTCATCTCTCTCTCTCATCTTCTCTCTAACACTCCTCTATAATTACCTCTCTCTCTCTCTCATGACTTCATCTCTCTCTCTCCCAACCCCCCCCCTTTAACCTCTCCTCGCCTCAATCATAATCACGCTCTCATCTCTCGTCTTCTCCTCTCGTCATCTCATTCAAACTCACTCCTCTCGATCTCCACTTCACTCTCAGATCGTCTACCCTCTCTCATCTCTCCCTCTCACTCTCTCATCTCGTCTCTCTTCCCTCTTCACACCTCTCTCTTCCTCATCTCCGCTCTCTCTCCTCTCGTTCATCTACGTCTCTCTCTCTCTCTCTCCTCTCTCTCTCATTCGATCCCCACTTCACTCCTCTTCTCCCTCTCCTCAACCTCTCCCTCATCACGTTCCTCTCACTCTCCTCCGCCGCTCTCTCAGATCTCTCTGATCACTCCTCTCTCCTCAATCCTCTCTCTCTCCTCATATCATTCGCTTGCTCTCCTCTCTCTCTCTTAAATATTCATAGACGGAAAACATTAAGAGGGGAAGGATAATGAACGTCAGGTAATGAGATGTTAATGAAAGGGAGGAAGAGAGAAAGGGAGAGATAAGGATGAAGAGACGAGAAAGTGAAGATTTAATTGAAGTGAAACGTGAAGAAAGAGGAAAAGGAAGAAGAGGGTAACACATATGAGGGAGGGGGGGATAAGTGATAAAGATGGAGGTGATAGATAATGAGAAAGAAAATAAAGAAAAGAGACCGAAGAGGAGATGGAAGAAAACACAGAATATATAGGTAACAGAATAAATGAGGCGAAAAGAGATGGAAAGAAGGAAAAAAAGAAATAGACATGGAGAACTAAAAAGAAGAGAATTATAATAAGAGAAGGGAAAGTTAAGGAATGAGGAAACTGAGGAAAAAGAAGAGATGATAATGGAGAAAGAAGGAGAGAAATAATGGATTAAAGAGAAGTAAACAAACAAGTAGACATAACCACAAACAGACCAAATGCACTAGACAGCATTGCGCATTAACAGTAACAACAAACCCATCCAATAATATATTATAATATAAATATATAATATAATATATATATATATATTATACGTATATATAATATATTATATATATTTTAAAAATATATATATAATACGTATAATTATATATATATATAATATATATAAATATATATATTTAATTTATATATATATATAGATATAATAATATATACCACACACACACACACACACACACACACACACACACACACACACATATAGATAATAAATATATATATATATATATACGTATATATATTATATATATTAATATATATATATATATATATATATAATATATATCGTATATATAGATATTATTATATATATATAAATATATATATAAATATTATAATATATATAATATGCTGTGTGTGGGTGAGTGTGTTGTGTGTGTGTGTGTGTGTGTGTGGTGTGTGTGTATGTATGTATATATATATATAATATATAATACACACACACCACACACACACACAACACACACACACACACAACAAATATATAATATATGTATATAAATATACAATAATAATATGTATGCATATATAAATATGTCCTGTGTGTGTGTGTGTGGTTGAGTGTTGTGTGTATGTGTGTCTGTGTGTGTGTGTGTTTTATATATATATACACATAAAACACACAACAACAAAACCAAAAAACCTGGATATATATATATATATATATATATATATAATATATATATAAGTATGTATAGTATATTATATGTGTGTGTAAATATAACTTCCCAATCCTAGCCTATTTCTTCACTCCCGCCACCTGAGGCTCAATAAGCCACGCATGATACTCGGCCTGGATACAAGAAAATTTCCGAAGCATGACTTGTCCTTGTGAACGAGAGAGAAGAGAGAGAGAGAGAGAGAGAGAGAGAGAAGAGAGAAGAGGAGAGAGAGAGAGAGAGAGGAGAGAGAGAGAGAGAGAAGAAAGAAGAGCGAGATTGATATAGAGTAGAGAGAATATATATATAATATATATAATTATATAATAAGAGAAAGAGAAGAGAGAGAGAGAGAGGAGATTGATAGAGAGAGAGAGACAGAGAGAGAGAGATTGATAAGAGAAGAGAGAGAGATAGGAAGAGAAGAGATAAGAGAAAGGAGAGAGATAGAGAAAGAGATAAGAGAGCGAGAGAGTGAGCAGAGAGAGAGAGGAGGGAGTGATAGAAAGGAGAGAGAGAGGAGAGAGAGAGAGAAGAGAGAGAGAGAGAGTGAGAAGGTAGAAGAGAGGGGAGAGGAGGAGAGAAGTAGGAGAGATGATAGATAGATGATAAGATAAGATAGATTAGAG
Organism: Penaeus chinensis; assembly: GCF_019202785.1. Classification (NCBI taxonomy): domain Eukaryota; kingdom Metazoa; phylum Arthropoda; class Malacostraca; order Decapoda; family Penaeidae; genus Penaeus; species Penaeus chinensis. Next base: position 10,815,000 of record NC_061822.1, read on the forward strand.
GATTAGAGAGGGGGAGAGAGAGAAAGAGTAAGGTGTAAAACCAGACTGGATGTTATGTTAAGGAAACGTGCATGACAACCCATGCTCGTCTTCATGGTAAGAGATTATATAGAGTTATAACAAAGTCCCTTCTCCCTCTTCGATCCTCCCTCTCAGTCACTCGTCCCTTCATCGAAGTCACAATAAATGAGAAAGTGAACTCGAAATACTTGATAAAAAAAAAAAAGAAAAAAAAAAAAACGAGATATTCATCGATGCAACAATTTCTACCTACTCACAACCGGGATACTAATTGCCCAAGTCGGGATTTCCGTCGACTATATTTATGCGATCACTTTATCTTTTATAAGAAAAATATCTGCAGCGTTTCCTTCTTTTCCTGATAGATATGGAGTCTCAGAAGGTACAAATGCTTGTGATGTCATCTTCACGTGTTTATAGATAATGTGTTGAAACTGCAACACTGCAATCAGGGCGCGTTTGCAATCTACGTATATGTACCGAATTTTGTATATTTTTGTACGTGCATATTTTATTCAGCCCCTTTTGTTATTTCTTTACATATGTTTTGGTAATCTCCCCGCGTTCATTTTAGTCCATTATTTTTTAATATACTAATTATTGGGGTCCCCCCCCCCCCCAAAAACTTTTCATTTATTAAATAGTCTATGTAACTCTAATTCTATATAGATCTCGTATATCGGCGTTTACTTATTAATCTAATTCTTCTTTTAATCTGATCATCCGTTTCATCCGCTCACATCCCGTTCTCTCATCCGTCTATCTGTCTATCTATTTATTCCTTCCCCTTCCTCTTTACTCTTCCCTTCCTCCGCGTCTTCCTCCCATCCCTCGCACGCTTCACTTCTTTCCCTCTTCCTCTTCTTCTCTCTTTACTCCCTTCACGTTCCACTTCCCTCTTCTTTTTCTCCCTTCCTTTTCTCCCTTCCACACCTATCCTCTGCATCTTCCCAATCCCCCTTCCCCCTCCCTTTTCCCCTTTCCCTTCCCTTTTTCCCTTGCCCCTTGCCCCTCCCTTTTCTCCCCTCCCCCTCCTCCTCCTTCCCCCCCCCTCCCCCCTTCCTGCTCCCTTTTGCCATCCCTATGCCTACTCAGACACACTGACATGTTCAATGGAGACTAACAGGCGTCCCATGCACAGCCCGTCATGCAGGTGCTGTGCCTTTTATTTATTGTTACAACCCTGCTTGAGGCTCCACCGCCCGCCCCACTACCAACCCCGCCACCAGCAACTCCCCCCGGCAACGACCCTAATTT
>NC_061822.1:10831277-10833777 GCF_019202785.1 Penaeus chinensis
TCAGTGTCAACAACTGTCTCTGTAAATGTTAACAACTATCACTGTCAGTACAATGGATATCATGAACTGTAAAACAACTGTCACTGTCATAAACTGTCACCACCAACAACTATCGCTGTCAACAACTATCACTGTCAACGACTATCACTATTACTACAACTGTGAACAACCGTAAATGTTGGCCACTGTCAGAAACGGTCGCGGACACTGTCTCATGTCACTGTCAATGGCCATAAAAAAACAATCACCGTCATAGTATTACTGATACGCAACCGTAGTCTTCTTACACAAAAAAAAAAAAAAAAAAAAAAAAAAACACACACAAACGAGACAAAACAAAACAAACAAAAACCCGACACAGCCTATTCTTTCTAAATCCTAATCAACCATTACTCTTCATTATCATTCCACATTCATCATTCCAAAAACTTGCGTCTTTTAACCATCCTTTATTTTTATCGTTTATTATTCAATATCATTACCCATTGCCTTACGGAATAACTATAACCTTATCAAACCATTACGTAGCAAACAATAACAATTTCCTGCCACTCGTAATAGCAAGAGACTGTAAACACAGGAGGCAAACTTGTCATGTTGTTTGTCCATCGAACAAAGGATCGCAAACAGTTCACAATGGCAATTCGATAAAGAAAAAAGAAAAAAAAAAGAAAGAAAGAAAATGTATGATTTTGTTCATTTTGCTTTTAATACAGACAGGTATTTACGTAGTACAATACGTGGGCAGGTATTGTTCCAAGCGTAAATTCTAATGAAATCAATAGCGTTATTATCATTATTATTGTCATTATTTTTGCTATTATCTTTATTGTTATAATTATTGTCATATTGTATTATTATTGAAGCTTTTTTGTTTTGTTATTTTCGTTGTGTTGTCTTTATTATCATTATCATTATTATTACTATTATCACTATTATTGTCACTGTATTTGTCATCATTATTATTATTGTTGTTATCATTATCATTGTCATTATAATTATTATTGTTATTATCGTTACTGTATAATTGTTATTACTATTATCATTATTTTTTATTGATGTTATCGTTATCATTATATTATTGATATTGATAGCAACAATAATAATAACAATGATAATGATAATGTTAAATATGATGATAGTAATGATTAATTATAATTATTCTATTTTTATTATTATCTTTATTATCAGCAGACTTAGCAGCAGTAGTAGTATCACCATCGTTATCCTTCTCCTTCTCCTCATTTTCACTTTCATCACCCTAACCCTCACCACCAATCCAATCACAATCACCATCACCACCATCCCCATCATCATCTCCATCCCATCACATTCCCCATCACCAACATCACAATCCCCATCACCATCAACACCATCCCCATCCACAGCCCCGTCATTACCATCACCACTATCACCATCCTCATCACAATCACCATCATTACCATCCCCACCCCCATCACTATCCCCATCATCACCATCACCACCCCCATCATCACCATTACCACCCCCATCACCTTCTTCACCATCACCACCATCATCACCATCACCACCCCCATCACCCCCCATCACCATCTTCACCATCATGATCTTCAACTCGAGAAACGCCCCATGCAAAAGGTCTGTTCCCTGCTCAGAGATCACAAGGTCAGTCACACTAACCGCTTTGGTCGGGCACTTTCCCTTTCGGTCAGGTGCCTGGAGGGGGGTGGGGGGGATGGGGAGATGTAGGGAGGGAGGGAGGGAAGGGGGGGGATGGGAAGGAGGGTGGGTGTGAGGGGGAAGGAGGGAGGGAGGGAGGAAGGGGGGAAGGAGGGAGGGTACGAGGGGGAAGGAGGGTGGGTGTGAGGGGGAAGGAGGGAGGGAGGGAGGAAGGGGGGAAGGAGGGAGGGTACGAGGGGGAAGGAGGGAGAATGTGAGGGGGAAGGAGGGAGGGTACGAGGGGGGAAGGAGGGAGGATGTGAGGGGGAAAGGAGGGGGGGGGATAGGTGGAGGGGAGGGAGTAGTGGATGGGGGGAATTGAGGGGGGTTGGAAGGAGGGAGGAATGGGGTTCGGATGGGGAGGGGGAGAGTGGGTGGGTGAAGGAAAAAGGGTTGGAGGAGAGGAGGTGAGGATGGAAGAGAGAGTGAGAGTGAGTGAGAGTGAGAGAGAGAGAGATAGATTAGTGAAGAGAGAGAGAGAGAGAGAGAGAGAGAGAGAGAGAGAGAGAGAGAGAGAGAGAGAGCGAGAGAGAGATAGAGAGAGATAGAGAGAGAATGAGAGAAAGATGTAAGTGAATCGAGAAAGAGACGGGAGAAGGTGGAGGAGGAGGAGGAGGAGGAGGAGGAGAAGAGGAATAATAATAATAATAATAATAATAATAATAATAATAATAATAATAATAATAATAATAATAATAATAATAATAATAATAATAAGAATAATAATAATAAGAAGAAGAAGAAGCAGAAGAAGAAGAAAAAGAAGAAGAAGAAGGAGGAGGGGGGAGGACAAACAAAATAA
>NC_061822.1:10838777-10853777 GCF_019202785.1 Penaeus chinensis
AAAATCATGTTCAACAGTAGAGTTCAATTCGAACAGACACATGTACAAGGCGAAGCGCTACAGGTAGTGGACAAGTATATACCTGGGGCAACTCGTACAGACAAACACATCTAGCGAAGAGGAAATTAAGCGACGCATCAGTCTAGGCTGGAGCACCTTCGGCAGACACAATAACTTACTAGGAGGCTCCTCACCATCATGCTTTAAAAGAAAAATATTCAACCTCTGGATCAGAAACATGGACTACAACCAAATTACCGGAGAGGAAACTAATATGTGCCCAGAGAGAGATGGAAAGATTGATGCTGGGAATTAGCCTAAGAGATCGGATGAGGGCGACGTGGATCAGGGAACGGACAGAAGTGGAAGATATACTTGGGAGCACCAAAAAGAAAGAAAAAAAAAAATGGCAATGGGCAGGTCATATATATCGGAGACAGGAAGAAAGATGGACAAAGAAAGTAACAGACTGGGCTATAGATAACATAAAGAGGCGAAGGGCCAGACCTGTGACAAGATGGCGTGACGAAATAGCGAAATCTGGGGGCCAAGACTGGAAACAAAAAACCCAAGACAGACAAGAAAAAATTGGGAAAGGCCTACGTCTTGCATTGGATTTATATAGGCTGAAGATGATGATGACACACACACACACACACACACACACACACACACACACACACACACATATATATATATATATATATATATATATATATATATATATATATACACACATATATATTTATACACACACACACACACATATGCATAATTATATATATGTGTGTGTCTCTCTCTTTATATATATATATATATATATATATATATATATATATATATATATATATATATATATATATATATATATATATCCCCGTCTGAGAGAAAAACAGACAGACAGACAGAGATAAACGAAGACACAACGAAGAGCGCGAGAATCGGGCGGACCCAAGAGAGGCGAAGCATCCGCCATGTCAAAATCTCTCGATGTGTCAATCTGGCGAGCGGGAGAGCCGGGTTTGAAAGCGCGATAATAAATGCTCTGTGTCAACATCCGCGCTGCTCGGCTAAGTGTGAGATTTGTTTGAGTCTCCGGGGTTAGGCTGGCGAAAGAAGGAGGAGGGGAAATGAGGGGAAATAGAAATAGAAAGGAGAGGGGGCGAGAGGGGAATGGATAGGGCTCCTGTCTCGATTTTGCCTTGCAGATTTACAGGCGCGTGCGCTCACACACACACACACATACACACACACACACACATACACACACACATGCACACATAGACGTAAACATACACATACTAATCACAAACACAAATAAACAGACGCACTTCACACACAAAAGCACATACGCACACAAAGGCACACACACACACACACACACACACACACACACACACACACACACACACACACACACACACACACACACACACACGCACAAACACAAACACAAACACAAACACACACACAAACACAAACACAAATAAACACACACACACACAAGCACCCACAACGACATAAATAGGCCCATGATATCAGATTTCTCGTAGCAAATCGTAGATATAATTTTCCCCTGAAGAGTGATAAGAAGAAATGATCTTTAATAGAAGGTGTAGGATGATTGGAAGAAAAGGGAGAGTTAGGGCTATAGTAACACTGATACTGAACGCGTAATTTAGCCAAAATAAATACATAACACAGTCGACGTTTCTGGTTGAATGTAATGATCGTGCCTATCACCTCCGTAAAGGCGTCGTCTTCATTACAGCTGGATTTGCAATTGCTATCTCGTGCAATGGGGAAGAAAATGGTGCGTGAAATAGATGGAGAGGTTGGGGAGGGTTGGAAAAAGAAGGGGAGGGGAGAGGGAAGAGGGGAGGGAGAGGTGAAGGAAGAAACGACAAGAAATATGAGGGAAGAGGAAGGGTGGAGAGGTGAGGAAGGAACGACAAGAAATATGGGGAAAGGGGATGTAAGGAGAGGTGAGGAAAAGCTAAAGAACGTGGGGAAAGAGAGATGGGAGAAGAGGTGAAGAAAAGACGACAAAATGAGGTAAGGGGAAGGAAGAAGAAAGGAAGACAGGACGTCAAGAAACTTAGACCAAGAAAGAGAGGGATAGAGAAGAGTAGCTAAGGAAGGAGAGGAAGAAGAGGAAGAAGAGATGAAAACTTGAGAAGGAAGGCAATTTAAACAAGAGAGAATTAAACCGAAGGAACGGACAGAGAAAGGGGAGAAACAAAAGAAAAGAATAAGAAAAGGGGAAAAAAAACAGAAAAGAGGGAAAGGGAAGGGGAATTGAAAAGAGATAGGGGAAAGGAAATCACGGGAGATATATAGCAAGGCATTATAGAAGGATCGGGTCGCGCAGTGATGTATAGAAGGCAATCGGAGCAAGTAGACGAAGGGTTTCAGGTTCTCAGGATTGACAGATAAATAGACAATTTCTATCTTCTTGTCAGGCTATCCGTCTAGCTATCTGTCTGTCTATCTATTCAGTTCTCATCTGTATACTGATGTATCCCCTTGTCTATTTTTCTGTTTGCCTATCTGTCTATCTAATCATATCTCTATCTGTACATCTATCTGTCTGTGTAACTATCTATATGTCTACCTGTCTATCTACATGTCTATCTCTATCTACATGTCTGTCTGCCTATCTATGCATCTATTTATTTATCTGTCTATCTATTTATCTATGTCAGTCTTTCTATTAGTCTATCTGAATCCGTGTACATGTCTATCGCATTTAATTTGCTTCTAGTTTAACTCTTTGCAACTTCTCCTAGCTAAGTTCTGCCATTTGCATCCTTATTTGTACTAGTAATTAGTAATTATGGCCATCTGTTTATTAGGTTCATTAATCTAATGCTCAGCTCAGTTACTTTTTTTTTCCAGGGCATATGGGAGAGTAATGATTTTATTCTGATTTGAATAACTAATTATGCAGTATGTAAATTTAAGATGAAATCACAGATCGGATTAAAGTATCTTTCATTTCCGATATGTATATTTTTAAACTATTCGTGTTATTACTCATAAGCCTTATTGTCAATCATATTCTAATGTTTATTTCGGAATATTTCGATGAATTGCCTCCAGCGATCTTATATTCTGTAAGATAATAGTGCTTCTATTTCGTTAATATTTTATAGTTGTAGAGTGTATGGATAAACAAGGTAACAGTAACTCGTAAGTTAGGCCATAAAACAAGCTAAAACTCAGTCAGACGACGTTATTACGTTCTGTCTACCTCTTATAGAAAAAAGGACTGAATGAGAATCAATATTTTCACATCACAAATTTATTTATTTAAAAAGACATCAGCGCTGTCGAATTGTTTATGTCCATGCATACTTTTGCGATGAGTTCTGTCTCTTGCCCCCTTTTTCCTGTGTATTTTTTTTCGTAATGGTGTGTGGTACGTACTCCGCTTCCTCGTACCCGAATGCGCAGACACCGTTCTCTAAATTTCGCGTTGTCATGTACCACTTTTGTGCGTGTTTCCAGATTCTCAGTTCGTAATTCTCCGATAATACTAGGGTGTCTTTCTAATAGATATGTAAATGTTGTAAATAGTGTAAATGTTATAAGGTATGTAGATGCTGTTTAAGCAGATAGATACCCTCAACTGTATATTACAAAAGAAATACATTTCAAGACTGATAACAGTTACAGGTGCGGCAGTCACCAGATTCAACCTCGTTAATTAATCCTCCATTCCTTTGCGATACACGCTTTCTTTTAACCCTAGTTTTACTTTAGATACAATGACTTCACATCACTAAAACAATTAAAACAACAATAACGTAAAAAACACCGAAAACACGGCTTGTTAATGACGGCGCTTCCAGCTGACACTCGTAATCAAAACAACAAACGTGAGGGGATCTGTATCTGACGAAGGCGTGGGCGCGGCTTTCAGAAGGAACGGTAGGAATTTGCGTCGTTAAATGACAGCCGGAGACAGCGAGGAAAAGCTGCGTCGTCCACCTTGGCCACGTGAAGATCTTGTTTTGTTGAGTGGTGATGTTCCAGATACATTTCTTTAGGGGGAATTTAGCCTGTGTATTTATGGTTATATTGAAGAAGGTGATCATGCTTTCTCTTCCTTTTAGAATGAGTTTAGAAACTTGTATACTCTGAGAGCAATGCATATATGGGAGGTAGATAGACGTAACTATCTATCTACCTCTCTCTCTTAGTCTGCTCGCTCGTGTGCATGTCTGTGTGTGCACATGCTGTCGGGACAATAATACATCAGATTCAGACTCCTGACATTCACAGAAACGCTTCGTGACGTGACCCTTGGGAACATTCGCTTGATTGTGCGATGCGGGTTGGGGTGAGGGGATGAGGGGGGGGGGGGGGATGAGGGAAAGAGGGGGTGAGGGGGGGTGAAGGGGTGAGGGGGTGAGGGGAGGGGGTGAGGAATGTCGAGGAGTTAGGAAAGGGGATGGAGATGAGGGGAGAAGAAAATGGGTGTGACGTGATGAGAGGAGGAGAGAGAAGGAAGGTTGGAAGGGCTGAGAGGAAGGGAGAGATGATAGAAGATGGGGGGGGGGGGGGGGGTATGAGGAATGAGAGGAAGAGTAGGAAGGCACCTGGTTTAGAGATCCTGACAAAGTTTGGGAAAATTATGAGAAATTGAGGGGAGAAGGTACGAGAGTGGGGAGGGGGAGGGGGAGGGGATGGGACTAAAGACAGAAGAAGTCTTAGAAATATTACGATGAAGCTAGCGAGTGAGGATATAGGTAAGGGAATGAGGATATAGGTAAGGGAATGAGGATATAGGCAAGGGAATGAGGATAGAGGCAAGGGAATGAGGGTAGAGGCAAGGGAATGAGGATAGAGGTAAGGGAATGAGGATAGAGGCAAGGGAATGAGGATAGAGGCAAGGGAATGAGGATAGAGGCAAGGGAATGAGGATAGAGGCAAGGGAATGAGGATATAGGCAAGGGAATGAGGATAGAGGTAAGGGAATGAGGATAGAGGCAAGGGAATGAGGATAAAGGTAAGGGAATGAGGATAGAGGCAAGGGAATGAGGATAGAGGCAAGGGAATGAGGATAGAGGCAAGGGAATGAGGATAGAGGCAAGGGAATGAGGATATAGAATGAGGATAGAGGTAAGGGAATGAGGATAGAGGCATTATCATTATCATTATCATTATCATTATCATTATCATTATCATCATCATCATCATCATCATCATCATCATCATCATCATCATCATCATTATCATTATCATTATCATCATCATCATCATCATCATTATCATTATCATTATCATTATCATTATCATTATCATTATCATTATCATCATCATCATCATCATCATCATCATCATCATTATCATTATCATTATCATTATCATTATCATTATCATTATCATTATCATTATCATTATCATCATCATTATCATTATCATTATCATTATCATTATCATTATCATTATCATTATCATTATCATTATCATTATCATTATCATTATCATTATCATTATCATTATCATTATCATCATCATCATCATCATCATCATCATCATCATCATCATCATCATTATCATTATCATTATCATTATCATTATCATTATCATTATCATTATCATTATCATTATCATTATCATTATCATTATCATTATCATTATCATTATCATTATCATTATCATTATCATTATCATTATCATTATCATTATCATTATCATTATCATTATCATTATCATTATCATTATCATTATCATTATCATTATCATTATCATTATCATTATCATTATCATTATCATTATCATTATCATTATCATTATCATTATCATTATCATTATCATTATCATTATCATTATCATTATCATTATCATTATCATTATCATTATCATTATCATTATCATTATCATTATCATTATCATTATCATTATCATTATCATTATCATTATCATTATCATTATCATTATCATTATCATTATCATTATCATTATCATTATCATTATCATTATCATTATCATTATCATTATCATTATCATTATCATTATCATTATCATTATCATTATCATTATCATTATCATTATCATTATCATTATCATTATCATTATCATTATCATCATCATCATCATCATCATTATCATTATCATTATCATTATCATTATCATTATCATTATCATTATCATTATCATTATCATTATCATTATCATTATCATTATCATTATCATTATCATTATCATTATCATCATCATCATCATCATCATCATCATCATCATTATCATTATCATCATCATCATCATTATCATTATCATTATCATTATCATTATCATCATCATCATCATCATCATTATCATTATCATTATCATTATCATTATCATTATCATTATCATCATCATCATCATTATCATTATCATTATCATTATCATTATCATTATCATTATCATTATCATTATCATTATCATTATCATTATCATTATCATTATCATTATCATTATCATTATCATTATCATTATCATCATCATCATCATCATCATCATCATCATCATCATCATCATCATCATCATCATCATCATCATCATCATCATCATCATCATCATCATCATCATCATCATCATCATCATCATCATCATCATCATCATCATCATCATCATCATCATCATCATCATCATCATCATCATCATCATCATCATCATCATCATCATCATCATCATCATCATCATCATCATCATCATCATCATCATCATCATCATCATCATCATCATCATCATCATCATCATCATCATCATCATCATTATCATTATCATTATCATCATCATCATCATCATCATCATCATCATCATCATCATTATCATTATCATTATCATTATCATTATCATTATCATTATCATTATCATTATCATTATCATTATCATCATCATCATCATCATCATCATCATCATCATCATCATCATCATCATCATCATCATCATCATCATCATCATCATCATCATCATCATCATCATCATCATCATCATCATCATCATCATCATCATCATCATCATCATCATCATCATCATCATCATTATCATTATCATTATCATTATCATTATCATTATCATTATCATTATCATTATCATTATCATTATCATTATCATCATCATCATCATCATCATCATCATCATCATCATCATCATCATCATCATCATCATCATCATCATCATCATCATCATCATCATCATCATCATCATCATCATCATCATCATCATCATCATCATCATCATCATCATCATCATCATCATCATCATCATCATCATCATCATCATCATCATCATCATTATCATTATCATTATCATCATCATCATCATCATCATCATCATCATTATCATTATCATTATCATTATCATTATCATTATCATTATCATTATCATTATCATTATCATTATCATTATCATTATCATTATCATTATCATTATCATTATCATCATCATCATCATCATCATCATCATCATCATCATCATCATTATCATTATCATTATCATTATCATCATCATCATCATCATCATCATCATCATCATCATCATCATCATCATCATTATCATTATCATTATCATTATCATTATCATCATCATCATCATTATCATTATCATCATCATCATCATTATCATTATCATTATCATTATCATTATCATTATCATTATCATTATCATTATCATTATCATTATCATTATCATTATCATTATCATTATCATTATCATTATCATTATCATTATCATTATCATTATCATTATCATTATCATTATCATTATCATTATCATTATCATTATCATTATCATTATCATCATCATCATCATCATCATTATCATTATCATTATCATCATCATCATCATCATCATCATCATCATCATCATCATCATCATCATCATCATCATCATCATCATCATCATCATCATCATCATCATCATCATCATCATCATCATCATCATCATCATCATCATCATCATCATCATCATCATCATCATCATCATCATCATCATCATCATCATCATCATCATCATCATCATCATCATCATCATCATCATCATCATCATCATCATTATCATTATCATTATCATTATCATTATCATTATCATTATCATTATCATTATCATTATCATTATCATTATCATTATCATCATCATCATCATCATCATCATCATCATCATCATCATCATCATCATCATCATCATCATCATCATCATCATCATCATTATCATTATCATTATCATCATCATCATCATCATTATCATTATCATTATCATTATCATTATCATTATCATTATCATTATCATTATCATTATCATTATCATTATCATTATCATTATCATTATCATCATCATCATCATCATCATTATCATTATCATTATCATTATCATTATCATTATCATTATCATTATCATTATCATTATCATTATCATTATCATTATCCTTAACATTATCATAATCATTATCATCATCATCACATCATCAATCATCATCATCATTATCATTATTGTTATCATCATCATCATCATCATCATCATCATCATTACCATTATCATTATCATTATCATTATCTTTATCATTACCATCATCATCCTCATCCTCATCATCATCATCATCATCATCATCAGCATCATTATCATCATTATCATCACCACCACCACCACCATCAGCATGAGTAAACGAAAATGAAAAAAACCAAAACAAAAAAAAAGAAAAAATGTATGAATTAATTAGACATGTCGAGTTAATAATAATTATTCATAATTATTCTCATCTCTCATTAATTCAATCTCATTCGTCATAAACGATAGTATTAATTATCTTTAATCATATTCATCATCGCGCAATATGCTTTTAATTTTTCATTTCTCTCTATCTTCACATAATAATTCTTCCACATAGTTGATCAAATTGAATTGTTAATTGCGTTATTAATTATGGATCCAAATATGGTACATCGATGTGAATGCGATTTTGTAATTATGGTGATAGTCCATATAGTGTGATGATGTGAATTATTTTATTTTGATGATGAATATGGTGTGATGTGTGCTGATGGTGTTTTGAAATTGTCTTGTAATATTCGTCATTATCGTGCGAGTTAGTGAGATATGGTGAGATATCATTTCCGTTTGCATGCCTTTATCCTTCTGCTTATCTTTTAACTAAATATAACATATTGCTCTTTTTTTCAATATTGTTTTAAATATTTCCCTTTATCTCCTTCAGTTTCATTTCATTTTGTTCTCTTTCTTTCTCTATTTCTTTTCCTTGTTCTAATCTTGTTTGTTTTTTCCCTTTTTTTTTTTTTTTTGTTTGTTTCCTTTCCCATTTCTCTCTTTCCATTCCTCATCTACTCATATATATTACTCTTTTAACAGAAGTCCTTAAACCGCCCAAGTCTTATCTCATTTATTTTTTAGTTCATATTTATTTCCTACTCTTGTTTTTTTCTTAATCTTAATCCTTCTCTCTCTATTTCTCTCTTTCCATTCGTCCTTTTTCTTTACAATATACTTATCTCATTAATTTTCATTTCACATTTCTCTTCCCTTCTCTCTCTGTCTCTCTTCCGTTTTTTTCCCCTTTCTTTTTACATTTCCTTCCTCGTTTCTTTCTCTCTCTTCCTCTTCCACGTATGCAAATCAGAGGCACCTGCGCTTCAAGTGGATTTTCTCTTTTGTCCTTTAACTTCTTGAGGCCCAATAAGAGGCACAGCAGAGATAAGACATGTGCTCTGCTTGTGTCTCTGTTCGTGTTTGAGTGCGTTTGAGTGTGTTTGTGTGTGTTTAGAGTGCGTCTTTGTGTCTGCTTATTAAGGGTATTTGTTTATTGGTTTGTTTGTTTAGAGTGTGTCTATGTGTTTGCTTATTAAGGGTATTTGTTTATTTGTTTGTTTATTTAAAGTGCGTCTTTGTGTCTGCTTATTGTTTATTGGTTTGTTTGTTTGTGTGTTGTGTTTGTTTGTTTGTGTGTTGTGTTTGTATGTGTAAGTGGGTGGGTGTTTGTTAGATTGTGTATGTGCTTGTGTGTGTGTGTGTGTGTGTGTGTGTGTGTGTGTGTGTGTGTGTGTTTATGTGTTTATCTACATGTGCGTACCTATATCTTAAATAAGTATGAATATCCAAGCGTGAGATTATGACTGTACATAGCCGTCAAAATGTTTATGAAATCCTGCCCAAGCCCAAAGAAAACAGAATCTTAATAAAGATTAGCTCAAGTGTCTCTAAAAGAGGTTTAATAATATTGATTAGTCACGCACACACACATCTGAAACAAAGATCGGCTTTACAATAATAATGATAACAGCAGTTACAACCGCAATAATAATAATGTAATGATATTATTTATGATATTAATGATAATAATGATGATGATGATGATGATGATAATAATAATGATAATAATAATAGTAATAATAATAGTAATAATGTTGATAATAATGATAATGATAACGATAACAAAAGCAATAATCATAATAATGATAATAATAATAATAATAATAATAATAAGGATAATGATAAAACCAATAATAACTGTTAAAACAATAAAACAATAATAACGATAACAATAATGCTGGTAATGATAAAATTGGTAATAATGATTATTATTCCTATCGTTTTTGCTGTTATCAGAGCCATCATCACCATCATTACCATCTTCATTAACATTATTGGTATTGTTACTGTTGTTTTCATCATCACCACCATCGTCATTATTATCATCAGCGTTATCAACATTATCATTATCATCATTATTATTGTTACTACTATCATTATCACAATTTTTATCATTATCATCATCATCATTGTTATTATCACAATCATTATCATCACCATTATCGTCGTTATAATAACTATTGCCATTGACCATGCTCGAGACGGTGTACAAAGGTTAATCCCACCGTCTACGAAAATAGTTATGAAGGACAAACAGGAGACTGACTCAACTCGGGGATTTCGACAGGATATCCGGGCCGCCTCTTGTCTAAATGTCGCCGCTGTTGCTCTTGCTCTCCACACGCCCCGGCGAGACCCAGACGAAAGTACGTGCGCACACACTCTTGTATAAGAGGATGCTGGCACGCAAGCACATCGATGGTCACACGGGCACGTACATAGAAGCGTATGGATAGCATATGCCTTTATGTATGTATGTATATATATATATATATATATATATATATATATATATATATATATATATATATATATATATATATATATATATATATATATATATATATGTGCGTACACAGAGACAGAGAAACAGAGACACAGACATAGACACAGTGTGTATGTGTTTGTGTGTGTGTGTGTGTGTTTGTATATGTGTGTGTGTGTGTGTGTGTGTGTGTATGTGTGTGTGTGTGTATGTGTATGTGTGTGTGTGTGTGTGAATATCTATATGCGTGCGTGTTTGTGTGCAAGTATCGTGTATGCCGAGGGCGAGTGTGAGCGTAACTGCGCGTGTGTGACATCAGTATGCGCTAGTGTGTCCGCAGACAGCGATGACAACAATCTCAAGATGCTTCTTCCACCCTCCTCCTCCCCTCTCTGCTCCCTTCCCTCTCTTCCCCTCTCCCCTTCCTTCGTTCTCCCTCCTCCTCTCTCCACTCCTCTTGCCTTCGCTCCTCCTCCTCCTCTTCTCCTCCTATCCCCATTCGTCCTCCCTACCTTCCCCATCTCTCTCATCTCTCTATCCCACCACCTCACCCTTCTTTCTATCCTCCCCTCTTCACTCTTATGCATTTCCCCTTTTCAGCCCTCCCCCATTCCTTCTTTCCCCTCTCCCCAGCCCCTTTCACCTCCTCCCTCCCTCCCTCCCCTCCTCCCTCTTTACCTCCCCCCATCCCCTCCTCTTCCCTCCCTCCCTCCCTCTCTCCTCCCTCCCCATCTTACACCTCTTCCCTTCCTCCCCCTTCTCACCCCCTTACACCTCCTCTCCCCTCCCTCCCCCTTACACCCCCTTATCTTTCGGAAAGGTAGGATGAGTGAGCTGATCCGCATAAAGGTTGTTGTGATACTGCACTGATGCCTTCTCTTTGTGTAGCTTCTTAATTTTCTTTTGTCTTTCTCGTCTTCTTTTCTTCTCCTTGCTTCTGCTTCTTCTTCCTTTGCTTCTTCTTCTTCTTCTTTTTTCCTCTAGCACTCCCTTCTCATCTTCCTCCTTTTCGATCTCCTCCTCTTTCTGCTTTCCCCTCTACCTCTCCCTTTTTTTCCTCCTCCCCTACTTTCTCCCCCTTCTTCTCTTCCTTCTCCTCCTCCTCCTCCTCCTCCTCCACCTCCTCCTCTTCCTCCTCCTCCTCTTCCTCCTCCACCTCCTCCTTTTCCTCCTCCTTCTCCTTATCATCATCTACAACTTCATCCTCCTTTTCCTCCTAGCACTCCTTCTTCTCTTCCCTTTCCCCCAGTTGCCTCGCAAGACATTTACTAGATGCTATTAGTTAGATATAGTGCATAGTTGTTTGTAGTAACCATAGCTTGTAGAACATGTAGTGTGCAGTACACAGTCTTCTAAGAAAAAGTAGGTAATTTGTGTGGGATGTAGCCTGTATATTATGTTGTAGGTGGAATTTATACAGTAATTGGCATGTATTATGCACAACGTAGCATCTGTAGTATGTAGTATTAATATCTACAATATACAGGATTCATGTTGTGTGTAGTACGATTAGTAAATGGCATGTAAACTAAATGTTTAATGTTCATAAGTATTGCAATAGTTTTTTTATGGTTACGCATCTGCGACCATTATCTTGTCTTTAAGTTTCCATTCATCTTTACGTGCAAGTAGTAATTTCTGAAGTTGCTTGTTTATTTTCTTACGTGCGGGGTGTTAAGGTATTGCCCTCTTATTTTGTTGTAAGATTAAATTTGTATCCGTTTGGTACTTCTTTTTCCTGTGTATCTGCTGATTTTCTTGTCTGTCTGTCTGTCTATCTATCTGTCTAACTGACTGGATGCCTTACTCTCTCTCTCTCTCTCTTTCTCTCTGTCTTTTCATTTATTATCTACCTATTCTCCCTCTCCTTCCCATTCTTTCTCCTTTTTTCCTCTCTCCATTTTCCTCCTTTCTCCCCAAAATGTGCTACTCTTTATCTGTTCTCCATTCTTTCCATCCCTCACCCTCATACCTTCTCTTCCCTTTCGCCTCTCCTTCACCCTCATACCTTCTCTTCCCTTTCGCCCCTCCTTCGCCCCTCCTTTCACCCAACATACAGCCATTTCTGTCCTTTCCTTGCCCCCTTCTCTGCTCCTCCTTCTCAAGACGCTGATGGGACCAATTCCTCACTCTCACGATTACCTCATCCCGTCTTCTAATCACCTCCTGTCCCCCTCTTATCATCCATCCTCTCCTTACCTCCCTCTCATCCTTCCCCCATTTCTCTCTCTCACCCTTCATTTGTCTGCTCACCCTCTTAGCCTTCCCTTCTTTCCTCTCTCCACCCCTACGTCATCCCTTTCTCTCTTTCGCACTCCTGTTATCTCTCTTTTTCTTCTTCCTCTTCCGTCTCCCTCCCATTCTCCCTTATTCCCTCTCACTCATCCCTCTCCTTTTCTTCTCTCCCTTTCTCTCTCGTACCCTTCTCACGCATCCCCTTACATCTCCCTCCCCCTCCCTCCCTCCTTTCCCTCTTCTCTTACCCCCTCTCACCCTCCCCTACTTCTCCTCCTTCTCCTCCCCCCCCCCTTTTCCTCTCACCCCCCTCTCACCCATCCCTCTCCTCCTCCCTCCCTCCCCTCACTCTCCCTCTCCTTTCTCTCCCCCCCCCCTCCTCCTCCACCTGAGAGATCATGATCATTGCCTTCATTGCACATCATGATCTCCCTCGAAGGATGCTTTCAAAAGGAGTCCTACAAGTTCCGAGAAGCCCTTAGGCACAAGGAGGGAGGCGGATAAAGTTTGGGGGGGGGGGGGTAGGAGGGGTAGAAGGGGGAAGGAGAGAGACAGAGGAGAGAGAAGGCGAAGGAAATGATTATTATTATAATTATATTCTTTTGGATATTTGTTTTACGCAGAGTTGTTACTATTATCGTTTTTTTCTATAATATTTACATATCCTCTTCCTTGATCTGCTTCTTGATCTTCTTCCTTCCTTATCTCCCTCCTTCTTATCTCCTGCCACCACCATCAGCTCCTCCTTCACCTCCTCCTCTTCCTCGTCCTCCTCCGCTGGCACCTTGAGGAAGATAACGAGGTTCTGTCAAGACTGTGGCGTCACATTCTTAGTCCACGTACGCACACGAAGCAAATGTGTTAAAAAAAAAACGTAACATATTATATAGTTTACATCGAGTACGTGTACATATTAAGGCATAAATCCACGTCTATGTACACTTATGATAAGGCACACATATTAGGGATGTGTGTATGTTAAAACATAAACAGATGCGTGCGCCCACACGTACATATGCACACATACGCACACACATACAGACACACACACACACACACACACACACACACACACACACACACACACACACACACACACACACACACACACACACACACACACATACACACACACACGCACACACACACACACACACACACACACACGAACATACACACATGCACACTCTCTCACACACACACAGGCACATAGGCACACTGGCACACTGGCACACATACTGGCACACAGGCACACACAAACACACACACACACACACACACACACACACACACACACACACACACACACACACACACACAAAACCTCTTCCCCACGTCACATACCCCACACCACACCCATACCCCCTCTCCTCCTTTCCCTTCCCCCCACACGAAAACACGCACATACACACCGTAACTTTTGTTTTAGTGGGTTTCCAAGCGTTGCAGTTTATTCACAGAAGCTTTTACGTGTGTGGTAACCCTTTCGCTTTTTTATCTTGCCTGGATTAGCGAACGAGTTGGAAAGCGAAGGATGAATAAAGTGATACATGTGGAAAGTGGATAAAAATGATGAATGATAAAAATGATAAAAACGCTTAATAATGAATATGATAAACGTGATC
>NC_061822.1:10894697-10899697 GCF_019202785.1 Penaeus chinensis
ATAATTATTCAAAAATATATATGCTTTATAGGTTCTCTCCCTCCCTCCTTCCTCTCTCTCTCTCTCTCTCTCTCTCTCTCTCTCTCTCTCTCTCTCTCTCTCTCTCTCTCTCTCTCTCTCTCTCTTTCTCTCTCTTAGACAAAGGCATGGACACACACACACACACACACAAACACAAGCGAAAGCGAGAGAGAGAGGAACCATGTGAGAGAGCAAGGAGAGAGACGAAATAAATTTCATACAAAATGAGAGAAAAAAGGCTTCAGTCCCCCTTCCCATATAAAACAAGTAAAAAAAAAAAAAAAAACAGTGCACGAGTCCCATACAAATTTCACATAAACATTCCTAAACCTATTTTCGACATAAATAATCCATGCACGCCGCGTTTAGCCTCCTTCCCCAACCCTTCACAACAATGCTCTTGTGAAGTCCTTCTCGAGTATCCTCCGAAGTTACAACATTGAGGATAAACAAAGATTTAGCCAGTATCAAAGAACGCTTGGAAATATATCAGCTAAAAGATATTACATTCAAAATCTACACCAGGGCAAAAGCTGGTCATTTTAACGCTTAATTAGTGTTCTTGGACGGTTATTAATAGTTATATTTCATTTCGATAATAACATTTATAGTAGCAACGTTATTATCAGTGATAATAATGATTGCAATGATAATAATTATGATATTAATGAAGATAAAGATGAAAGCAAAATTTATATTACTACTACTACTATATGCCCACACGACTATTACTACTACCATTACCACTGATGATAATAATAATAATGATGATTAGCATAAATAATAAATAAAACGATAATAGTAATGATGATGATGATGATGCTGATGATAATAATGATGATTAGCATAAATAATAAATAAAACGATAATAGTAATGATGATGATGATGATGCTGATGATAATAATAACTACAATAATCATAATAATCTTGGTTGTAATGACAACGATAATAATAATGATAATAATAACAACAATAATAATAATAGTAACAGTAATCACAATGATAATAGGAGTATTAACTGTATTATCAATGGAAATGATAATAATAACTATAATGATGATGATCATAGTGATGATAATGATATTGATACTACTACTATTACTATCAGTAATAATAATACTAAAAATTATAGTAATAATAATAATAATGATAAAAATGATAATAATGATTATAATGATAATAACAATGATAGTAATAATAATGATATTACTACTAATGATAATGATAATAATCATAATAATGGTGACAATGATATATCAATCATGATAATAATAATGATAATAATAATAATAATAATAATAATAATATAGATAAATAATAACAGTAATAATAATACCGGTGGTAATAATAATAATAACAGTAATATAATAATAATAATAATAATAATAATAATAATAATAATAATAATAATAATGATAATAATAATGATATTGATATAAAATTAAGATTAATAACAACAATGATAATGATAGCAATAATTGTGACAAAAGAAACAGTGATAACAATGACAGTAATTAAAAGTAGTTATTAGAATGACGATAACAGTAATAATGATACCAAAGCTACTGCTAACAATAAGAGCATAATAACCGTAACACCGATGATGATAGTGAGGATAAAAAAAAAAAAAAAAAAAAAAGCTTCGTTATCCTTCCCTTCTCCTTATCTTTCCTTCTTCTCGTTTTTTTTCTCCTTCCTCCCCTCGTCCACTTTCCTTCCTAACTTCCCCCGTAGACGTATAAAAAATAGTTTCTCAGAAGCTGACGATGTAGCTACTTCAGTACAGTGTACTTACCTTAAAGAAAAAGAATGATAATGATAGAAATAAAAACAACAATAACGACAACAATAATCATGATATTAAAAAAAAAATAATAATAATATGATAATAACAGTGTTAGAATAGATCTTCCAGGATTTCGTAATATTTATGTTATTCTTTAATGTCTATGTGAATAATTATCGCCTCAATCAACTGACTTGAAGTCCGCGATTACATGATATAGGATTAAAGGCATAAGACTCAGTAAGTAATGATAATGATAATAATGATAATAATTGTAATGATTTATGATGATGTTGATCATGTTGATCATACTAATATTTCAATTACTAATAATAATGATGATGATAATAATAGTGATAATAATAATAACAATGAAAATTATAATAATAACAGTTATCATTATTATAACAATAATAATACTAACTAAGTAATAACAACAATAACAACAATAATGGTAATAATAATAATAACAACAACAACAATAATAATAATAATGATACCAAATAAAATTCATAAATTATAATATCAATATTTATGATGATAATGATAATGATGATAATAGCACTGATAACAACAACAACAATAATGATAACAGTCATAATCATAATCATATTGATAATGATAATAATTACAGAACTGATAAAGAATAATAGTAATGATAATGATAATGATGATAATGATGACAATAATAATAACAATGATGATTATAATAATGATAATAATAACAGCATGAGTAGTAGCAGTAATGATAATGATGATGATAATAATGATAATAATATTAATAATAATAATAACAATAATAGTAATAATAATAATAATAATAATAATAACAATGATTTTATTATAATAAAAAGTTGTTGACCATCCCTTGTGGAAGTAGACGTTCAAAAAGATGTCCGTAAAGCGTTTGATCTGCTTTGACGTCCCTAAGTACAAATTAAAATAGATATGTGTAGAATGTATAGGAAAGAGAGAAGGGTGGAGAGAGAGAAAGAGAGAGAGAGAGAGGGGTGGGGAGAGAGAGAGAGAGAGAGAGAGAGAGAGAGAGAGAGAGAGAGAGAGAGAGAGGGGGGGGGGGGAGAAGGGAAAGACAGAAAGACAGAGAGAGGGAGAGATAGATAGAAAGATAAATAGATAAAGAGAAAGAGAGAGGAAAAGAGGGAAATAGAGTGCGAGGGAGATGGATAGATAGATAGATAGATAAATAGAGATAGATAGATAGATAGATAGATAGAGAGAGAGAGAGAGAGAGAGAGAGAGAGAGAGAGAGAGAGAGGAGGGAAAGAGGGAAAGACACAGGGAGAGGGATATAGATAGATAGATGGATAGATAGATAGATAGATAGATAGACAGACAGACAGACAGATGGATAGATAGATAGATAGACAGAGAGAGAAAGAGAAAGAGAGAATTGAATAAATGTGATTGAACGTGATGATTCATTCTCAACAGTCTCATCGAAGTAATGTAAAGTAAGCAACGTAAACAAATACAGATAAAAGGGACAGCAAACCTAGAAATATATATTAAGTTGATGAGTATCAAAGAGAAAGAAAAAAAAGAAGGACCATCATGCCGGGCGTAGAAAGGTATAAACACTCCTAACAAGAGCACAATAAGCGGTAATTAGGTCGTGAGGAAAATACGTGAATCTATGTTGATCCCTGCTTGGCTGTGAGGATTCGTTTTCGTTTAATGTGTAAACAGGATAGTTGCTGAATGTATATATATACGCACACACACACACACACACACACACACACACACACACACACACACATATATATATACATATATATATATATATATATATATCTACAAACTTATATACTATTTATCTACTCATTTTATTATATAGACGCTCACACACACGCACGTACATATACACATAAGTACGTGTGTTTCTGTGTGTGTTCATAAACACACATGTACATATAGGTGTGTGAGTGCATGTGTACACACACACAAAGCCCCGCGGATATTCCATCGTTCCACTCACATATTATATACAGAAAAGTACTATTCCGGGAGCAAGAAAAATGAGCATAAACCTGCGGGGATCTTTCGTCATATTTCATTAATGGTCTGTGGTGCTTCCGTGTATTCGGTGTGTGTGTGTGTGTGTGTGTGTGTGTGTGTGTGTGTGTGTGTGTGTGTGCCTGCATTAGTGTCTAAGTTTTACAGCAGCTCTTAGGAAAGCAGCAACGTTAGTCAAGTAATGAGTACTCGTTATAGTAAACTTTGCCACTTCGGCAATATAGCCCTCGTCATCCTGCCTGGAACCATCGGCTCTGTTTATTACGTGTTTTAGACAGCTTTGGTCCTGTGTATATTATCTGATATAAATCGTTACCAAAAAGTTACCGTTAGCTTAGGTAAACGGAAAATTTAATTTATTTTTCATCCATTTTTTATACGAATTCCTTGGATTGGTGTTTGCATATTATCAAGTGAATTATATACATATAAGCATTGTCATAAATGTTTCGATATTTTAGGCCTGTTGATGGTTTCTTTTCAGTGTTTATTTAAAGTTTGTTTGTTATTCTTCTACCCAACTTTTCCTATTGATTTCAGTTACTTTTCTATCTCTCATCCCCTCTAATCTATCTCTTTTTTTCTTTACCTCTCTTCTCTCTGTTCCTATTTCTATATCTTCTCCCTCCTCCCTCTCCTCAATATTCTTGGTCTCTCTATCTCTCACTCTCCCTCGCTTTCTCTCTCTCTCTCTCTCCCTTTCTTTGAGCTCTTTCATGTCGAATTTCCCAGTCTTCCGAGTAAATCACTTAGACTCAGCAATTCCATTCTTGCTGAAAGATCTGAAGCCATTTCTCTCCCGTCCTCCCTCTCCCTCCCCCCTTCCACCCCCCCCCCCCCATCACTTACCAAGAGAGTACTCGAGATCCAGATAACACACGAAAGGCGGTTCGTTTATTTACATGGGTAGAAAATGTCTGAGGGAAGGAAATATTCCTATATGTACAGGTTGAATGTAGGAGAGAGAGGGAGAGAGCGAAGGAGGGAGAAAGAGAAAAAGAGAGAGTGGGAGGGAGGGAGGGGAACAGGGAGAGGGAGAGGGAGTGGGAAAGGTAGAGAGTGTGGAAGGGAGGGAGGAAGAGGAAGAGGGAGATTGAGAGGTAGAGGGAGAAGAGGGGGGGGGGGGGGGAGAAAGAAAGGTAAAGAGAGAGAGAG
>NC_061822.1:10934697-10937197 GCF_019202785.1 Penaeus chinensis
CAATGGATGAAGGAAAGATAAAAAAGGGAAATAAGCGTCAGAGTGATAAAGAGGGGACAGAAAGGTGCCAAATTTAAAAGACTGACACAGAAAGAAAAAGCAAAATCAGAAGAGAAAAGAGACAATATTGGTTGTGGGAGGCACAGTGAGGATGCAGTCTGATAAGTTAAATGATGAGCAGAAATGGAGATAATAAAAACAAAGAGGGAATAACTGAAATAGCGGAATGAAAATAGGCAAGGAATATAAATAAGAATAAGCCAGTGGAATAGGGATAATATTTTATAATATCAGTGACACACACACACACACACACACATACATACATACATATATATATATATATATATATATATATATATATATATATATATATATATATATATATATATATATATATATATATATATACATACACACACACATATAATAAAATGTACATACATATGCATACCTGTTCATAATATATACACACATACATATACATATATACTCCCTTCTCCCTTCTGCTTCTCCGTAATTCTTCTCCCTCTTCTCTTTACCGTCCTCTCCATCTTCCAACTCTTCCTTCTCTCTCCTTTCCTTTACCCCCCTCACCCCCCCCACCCTCCCCGTCTGCGATCCAATGACTCCATAAACTTATCAGTAATTGAGCACTGATTCGCTCCCACGAAACGCTGGCGCTCGATCACTTACCGGATGCTCGTTCGCAGTCGCTATACTTAGACTTGTAACCGACCGAAAGGCAGGCCGTGCTCGTCGTCTCTCTCTTTCTCATGTTTTTTTTCTCTTTCTCTTTCTCTTTCTTCTCTCTATTTGTCTTTCTTTTTCTTTCTTTTTCTTTTTTTGGCTATTTTTTTATTTTCTCTCTTTCCTTTTCTTTCTCTCTCTCTCTATTTCTCTCTCTCTCTCTCTCTCTCTCTCTCTCTCTCTCTCTCTCTCTCTCTCTCTCTCTCTCTCTCTCTCTCTCTCCCAATCTCTCTCTCTCTATCTATCTATCTATCTTCCTCTATTTGTTCCTTCCCTCTTCCCTCTTTTTCTCTGCTTCCTCATTTTCCTTTCTTGTCTCTCTGTCCTCTCTGCCTCTATTTTCCACCATTTCCGTCTAGCTATTTCGCCTTCTCTTTCGGTCTTGCATCCCTTACCATATTCCTTCTTCCCTTCATCCATATTCATCTTTTACTCTCCCCTTTATCAATTACGACTATTCTGTTATTCATATTCCTCTGCTTCCACAAAGGCTCGATGTCTAATTATTCACTTTCGAATGCCTGAGATGCATGCGTGCTATTGATTGTTAGATTCAGGTATATTCTGTCAGAAAACATTTGCATGGACAACTGCAAGCACTTAAGTGTATGTGTATGTGTGTGTGTGTGCTTTTAGACCAATGTTTTCGCAAACTTTTTCAACAAAATACTCTGTATGAATATCCAACGTAATGGTTCTTAACCTGGGGGCGCGCCCCCCAACGTGGCCTTCAATATTTTTCAAAAGGGGTGCGAACTCTTGGAAAAAAGGCAGTAATTTCTCTAATTTTCTTTTTTATTCTCTTAAAGAGAGTATGGTCACATAATGGAAAGTTTAATTATAATACCACTCATTAAAAAGACTAACAACATACTTGTTATTTTCTTTCAAATCTGGGAGGGAATTATATTTACACGTGCAAGGGAGGCGTGGAGGGAAGGACACATGCCTAAAAGGGGGGCGTGGTAGTTAAAAGGTTAAGTACCACTGACCTATTGCATAATTAGAGACGTGTGGTAACTTGTCCTTCTAAAGAAAAAGAGACGTCATTGTTGATCTTTATTTTTTGGGTGTGCGCATATGTGTATGTATTTGAATTAGGAAGTGTGTGTATGTTTAAATATTCATATACGAGCCCAACTGCACTTATGGTCTGGGTACATATACATTACACGGGTTTACGGGTCTACGTAATAGGATACGTCGGTGGGTTTATGTGTGTTTCTGCGCATGCAGATGTACTCGAGTGTTTTACCTGTTTTGCTGAGTCTTTGTACTCGAGACTCACAGAATTTGTTAAATGTTAGATCTAGATATGTTACTGGTAAACGAGTGCCATATACTCGATAGCTAGGATCAATGAGATGGCATTTTCCTATTGCCTTTGATGTATAAATTTACGAAAAGGAGAAGGAAACACCGTATACGATTATATCTTTGTCTGAATATGTGCAGACTTATTCGAGCGTAGATCCATATATCTTTGCGTACAGCTACATCCGCCATTCCGTTTCCTCGTAAATACGCCTGAGGGGATACGAGCGCACGTAACAAACCGACCAATGAGAAGTGCGCGTGGGTTAGTATTCTCATATTATTCAGGACGAGAAACTGAAAGCCCGCCCCCCCCCTCCCCCCCACACACACAACGCATCCTTTGTAATCGAGTCTAGAATCGGTTCTAGATTATTCTGTCCCTTATATATATCTCGCCAGATAACTATAGCGTAGGAGGTGAGGGGAGGTTGAG
>NC_061822.1:10979697-10982197 GCF_019202785.1 Penaeus chinensis
TTTGTTAATCCTATCATTATCTGGACCGTAAAGGCCGTTGTTGTTCGTGTGCGCGCGCGCGTGTGCGTGTGCATATGTTCGTTAAAGTTCATGCGTGTGTGTCTGTCTGAACACATATGAACATACAATGTACCATTTATATTTTCATTAATTTAACAGGATAATTCGGAGTAACAGAATCGCTTGATTATATGAAGGGTGGCATAATGACTATAATCTGATTACAGAATCATGAGACTGATAACTTATCATATATTCTCATAGCTTTAACATACACTTTTGGGTATTAATCAAATATTAAAGCATCATTTCATTAAAGTATCTTCACTTACCGATTACCTTCGTTAGATGCACACACACAAAAAAAAATCATCATTCTCGTTAACCATGTTTATGCAACTATCCTAAATCCCATTAATAAAAAGATTTGTCCCGAAATACAAAACCAAAATAGGGAAAATGTGTCTCCTTGCGTGAAATGGAATCCCAAGTTTTTTAAAAAGTTCAGGCCCTTTGACGCCTTTCCCCCATCCCTTCCCTCTTCTCACTTCTCTCTCCTCTCCCCTCTCCTCCCCTCCGTCCTTACCCCTCCCCTCCTTCCCTTTCTTAAACTCTCCCTCTTTCCCAGCTTCCTCCTACCCCCCCCCCCCCTCCCAACCCGCTCTTCTGGTGTCGCATAGGAGCCCTAAGTCTGCCGGATGGGCTACTGGCGTGTGCTGTGTGTGTGTGTTTATGTGAATGTGTCTGTATGTATGTGAATGTACGTACGGGTATTTTATCAAAGTGCATGAAAGGACATGTACGGAAACAGGAGCGAGTGTGTTAGGGGGAGTATTCTATAAAGGAAGGATAGAAAAGAGAATATGGAGACGAGAGAGGGCCCTGGGTGGGGGACAGTGGGAGGGGAGGGGGGTAGGGGGGGTAGGAGAAGGAGCTCCAGGGCGCTGGCGAGTTGCTGACAAGTTTTTCAGCGGCAGAATTTACCTCATCCAATCTGGGGGAAAAGTTGGTAGGAAGGCGGTGTGCTGTAGTCGGCCGACAAAATTAAATCTGGATTTTCTCGTCTCGCTCCGCCGCTAGAAAATCGGTAATGTAACTAGGTTTCATGCAAAGTTTTACGACGAAATGCGACTGTGCTGGGGAGAAATAGAATGCAATGGCGTGTATATTTCTTTTTTTTTTTTCTCTGTCTCTCTCTTTCACTCTCCCTCCTATTTCTCTTTATGTCTCTCTCTATCTATCTACCTGTCTGTCTATCTATTTGTCTATCTATCTATCTATTTGTCTATCTATCTATCTTTCTCTCTGTCTCTCCCCTTGCCCCTCTCTCTCTCTCTCTCCCTACCTAACTCTTTCTCTCTCTCTTTTTCACTCTCTCTCTCTCTCTCTGTCTCAAGCAGATAAATGGATGGATAAATAGAAAGCCAGACAGAAATATACACTGGCTTAAAGGGTAGATGAAGTGATAGATTAACACACTATGCATTGATAAACGGGCATATATATATATATATATATATATATATATATATATATATATATATACATACATATGTGTACATTAATATGCAATTACATTTATGCATATGCATATAGTACTGATATAATTGATGAGACTAACCGTAGATATTATGTTTTTCATCTTCCTTTGGGTTCTTTATAGTGTATACAATAAAAACAACCATGGCTTATTTATTGTTTTGGATAGATTATCCTCTGTAGTATTTAGAATCTTACTATATTAGCTGAAAAAAGTGATAACAAGACAAATTTCCGGTAGTTTGGAAATTTTGGCGTTCTCTCGTTCCTCACAAGGTGTCATAACTGATAGGTGACCCTTAACACTATTCCTGTAATTCCGGTTTCCGATTTTATTTCTTACAATACATGCAAATACATGCGCTGCCACCACTGATTAAACTTAGCCCTTAGACTTCCTACAGAAGCACGCGTGGGAAGAGGAGAGGATCAGAGTCGATCGGATTTTTCTGGTAACTTAAACTGCAAAAGTGAAAAGAAAACTTGATAATTTGGAAAAAAAAAAAAAAAAAAAAAATATGAACCCAACCGGAAAGTAAAATGTGGAAGGAAGTTTGTTTCCTCTCCTAGACAGAACAGAATGCTTGTAAATATTAAACGGGATCACTTAAAGTCATCTAGGTAATTGGCTAATGAATGGAAGAGCTATAGCAGCGAGTATAAGCCCTCTCCAGTCAGAAAAAAAAAGTTAAATGAGAAAAAAAAAAAAAGTTAAATGAGAAAAGTTAATTCAGTTCAGAATCAACTGGCAAAAGACCACAAGGATTGGACATCACAAGATGGGGAGAAGGTAAATCTCACTTCACACTTTCGTTTGACTACGTTGTGATTCATACATAATTAACTGAGATACTTAGGCATACATGGAAAAAATAACAAAACATAACATTTAATATGATATTCATTTTCGTTCAAAAGCAAGATTAGAGAAAGGATTTCAAAAGGGTTTTTACTTGAATGT
>NC_061822.1:10989697-10999697 GCF_019202785.1 Penaeus chinensis
GCAGCAGTTCTTATCAACTTTTGTATAGCATGCAGTGATAGTGATCGTCAATTGAACCGAGTCATTATGAAAGGAACAAAAGGCGATGTTTTCTTTAACATTCGGATGGTGTCACCATTACCATAATGCCACTCACCATCGCACGTCGTGGTGATTGCCTTAATTGCCATATGAAAGAAAACCGACATATAAACTTTCTCCTTACATTTTGTTTTCCTATTTGTGCCATATGCTGTGCTACAAGTGAATCCACTAGAGTCGTTATCGCCATTGTTATTATTGATCAAAGTTTGTCAAGTTTATATGACCTGAATGCACGGACACATTGACTCATACTCTTTCATACACACATACACACACACAGTCACACACACACACACACACACACACACACACACAAACACACACACACACTCAAAATACGCTCAAACACACACACACACACACAAGAAAGAAAGACAGAAATGTTTGGCTATTCACTAAACCGGCTTATCGAAATTTGCGGTTATTAAAACGTCACTTATGAACGCCCAGGGCCAATCTACAACACCTGCTGTTGTCGGCTGCGCTGCAAGTCACATACGTTTTCGCCAAGATCTATATGCTCTGGGTATCTAGTACAGTAATTGTTTGTGGTATGTGGTTTAGCGCAGTATTGCTTGAGGACAGCTTGATAAATGATAAAGACTTTGTAGCTGATATTTACTAAGCAAGGGTGGTGGTGATAAGGAAAGCTTAGACGAGAGTGGCAGCGAGAAGACTCGTGGGATCGGTCGTGGAAAACGTTTGATTTGTTTATTGCAACGTTGTTTGGGTCTCTGTGTACTTTTTTTGTCGTTGTCATTTCTTTAACCTTTGTTGGCGCAAGAGTTATAAGACAAGTAAAAATATGAATATTTTTAATAAGTAATTAATATATCTATCAGTAGCGGATTCACTCGTGGAACCATTATTCATTACCTTTACTCTAAGCCATTTAACTCCACTGCTTCTGGTGGAGGGATGCTTGGCAGGGAGGGATGTTTAGGTTGCTGTGTGCTTGATTTTGTTTCTGTATGTTTAGCTGTTCGTCTGCTTATGCGCCTTCATTATTCTTTTATCCTTGTTTGAAATATGAGAGGTGCAAGAGCTTTTAGAGAAAGAAGATTTCCTATTTCTCAGCTAAGCCGGTAAAATCCTCCCTTGCTTCCACTCAAATTGTCTTCTTTTACTTCTTTTATCTCTTCCGTCTATACAAATTCTATTAAGTCTCCCTTCGCCATTGTTTGGACTGCAGGTTCGTCTCCATTGAGGCATCCATCCATGCTAGGTTTTCCTCATTATCAACGATGTTGCAAATTTCGTCTTATATCCTACAAAAGCTTCCTCCGTATCATCTTCAAACAACTTACGTGGCCATACTTTCCGCAAACACTCGTGTCCTTTATCTCTTTCCACGCTGGTGCAATAGTCAGCAATATATCTCTATCCGAAAGTCAAAATATATAAATCTGTCATGTTGTATGGCACATTGGCCCATTAGCTGATTAAGGCTGGTGATATCTGGTGGGACATAGACGGAACATGTTCTTATTCACAATCTGATCAGCTGGTGATTGTGCCCTGCTGGATCCAAAGAAGCATCCTTTTGCAATCTTTTGCAATACCTCTTCCTCTCAGATTGTTTCCCATTGAGAGCGCAAAGTGATGAAATCATTCCTTGAATATGACAGAACCTATCCATGCATTCACCTGTGCTTTATACTCGTAAGATAAAAGCTTATGGCTTTCAATTATACTGCCTTCATTTATTTCTCAGTCACAAAAGGCAGCAGACAATGGCTTTCATCAGCACTGGCCAATCACAGTTCCTATTCAGTTTCGTTGCGGAGTTAGGGTCCTCACATATATTACTCCTTATATCATGTCTAATTTTTAACCAACACTTATTAGACAATTACTTTTGTGTGTATTTTTCTCGTTTTTTTTTTTTTTTTTTTTTTTTTTTTTTTAGCTTTCTTCTGGATGAGTGAACCCGTGATACGAACTCCTTCTGCTCTTTTGTGCAAGAAACTATTCATACAGAATCTTGTGCATGACCTCCTTCTTCGGTTTCCTCGTTGCTTTTCTTTCTTCGGCTGCATCGGTAATTTGTCTTCATAATGCTTTTCGTCACACACACACACAAACATACACACACACACACACACACACACACACACACACACACACACACACACACACACACACAAACACAAACACACACACACACACACACACACGAGAGAGAGAGAGAGAGAGATATACGTGTATATATATCCATAGACACACACACATGTAAATATATATATATATATATATATATATATATATATATATATATATATACGCACACACACACACACACACACACACACACACACACACACACACACATATATATATATAGATAGATAGATAGATAGATAGATAGATATAGATAGATATAGATAGATATACGTGTATATATACATTTATATATGTATATATATACTTATATATACATATATATATTTATATATATATACATTTATATATATATTTAGAGAGAGAGAGAGAGAGAGAGAGAGAGAGAGAGAGAAAGATATATATATATATATATATATATATATATATATATATATATATACATACACACAGATAGATAAATAGATAGATAGACAGATAGATAGATAGATAGATAGAGGGAGAGAAAGAGAGAGAGAGAGATTCTCTTTAGGAAGCAGTAACTCATTAAAGAACGACCAACTGGAATCAAATGCACCACAAACATCCGCAGGTCACCTGGGTTTGCATGGGCCACGGTCGTTGAATTAATTACGCCGATCACCGTCATCAGCTGATCGAAATGTCAACAAAACCGGAAGATTAAAGTTGTCCTACCAGTCAGCCCGATTCCCACGGGAGTGAGGTGGAAGTTCAATCAACCTGAGATGCGAGGAAAATTGTTGCGCAATTCTAAGTGAAACCGGGAGTGTGATGTCCGGAGAGTTTAACGGTGGTATATCTTATCCCTGGAATAAGATACTGTCCAGTCGTTTTGTGGACAAAACTGTTGCCAATATCATTTTTAATATTCGTATCATCAGCTAAAATCAACCCCTTCATCGTTATTATTATCATTAATATTTTCATTTTTGTTATCATTGTTCCATTAACATAAGCATTAGCACCATCAATTATCATTATTATCATAATTATCATTACTATACTTTTATCATACTTATCAGCAATAGTATCATCATCATTTTCAATCCCATAGTATTATTGCTGTTTATATTATTATCACTGATATCGTCATTACTGTCATTATCAACTTAATCTTCACTAATGGAATTGTTGTTATTATCATTACTCTTGTTGATAACATCACCATCGACATTAGTTGTATTACTTGCCATTATAAATACCACAGTAACAGTTGCTATTATTAGTATCACAATAGTTACGTTTCAAATTTGTATTGTTATCAGCATAATTATCTTTATATAGATCATACCATTACTGTAACGACAAGATATATACGTTTGTTACCTTATCATCACTTTACTGTCAAATGTTATTGTCATCATCATCATCATTATCATCACCATAATCATTGACTTTATCGTTACTACTATCCTGAAACATATAATAACGATTAAATGATTTCCTCCAACAAAGGAATCTCAAAATCAGAGCTCCAATGTTTCTGTTTAATAGTCTTTAAATATATGTTTGTTTGGTTGATTTCCTTTTCATCTGTCCATTAATATATATATTTTCCGTGTAGCCATCACTCTATCTCGCTCTCTCTCTCTTTCTCTATCTATCTATCTATCTATCTATCTATCTATCTAGCAATCTATCTATCTCTCTCTTTCTCTCTATCTCTCTCTCTCTCTCTCTCTCTCCCTCTCTCTCTCTCCCTCTCTTTCTGTCTCTCTCTCTCTCTCTCTCTCTCTCTCTCTCTCTCTCTCTCTCTCTCTCTCTCTCTCTCTCTCTCTCTCTCTCTCTCTCTCTCTCTCTCTCTCTCTCTCTCTCTCTCTCTCTCTCTCTCTCTCTCTCTCTCTCTCTCTCTCTCTCTCTCTCTCTCGCTTCCTCCTTCTCCCTTTTTCTCTCTGTGCGTCTCTTTCCCTTTATCAAAATAACCTTTAAAACTCTCTTTCCCCCACTCCTCCCTCTGTCTTTCTCTCTTTTTGTCTCTTTTTGTCTCTTTCTCTCTCTCTCTCTCTCTCTCTCTCTCTCTCTCTCTCTATCTATCTCTCTCTCTCTCTCTCTCTCTCTCTCTCTTTTTACATCTACTTGCCTATCTATTTGTATGCCAAGGAATATATCTAGCTATGTATTTATATGTTATTCTATTTATGTATCTACATGTTAGTCTATCTATCTGT
Source organism: Penaeus chinensis (assembly GCF_019202785.1). Lineage (NCBI taxonomy): Eukaryota > Metazoa > Arthropoda > Malacostraca > Decapoda > Penaeidae > Penaeus > Penaeus chinensis. Next base: position 10,994,092 of record NC_061822.1, read on the forward strand.
CAGTTTGTTTATCCATATATCTGCCAATATGTCTCTATATATCTATACTTCTATCTCACTGTATCTCTCTCTCTCTCTCTCTCTCTCTCTCTCTCTCTCTCTCTCTCTCTCTCTCTCCCTTCTCCCCCCCTCCCTCTCTCTCTCTCTCTCTCTCTCTCTCTCTCTCTCTCTCTCTCTCTCTCTCTCTCTCTCTCTCTCTCTCTCTCTCTCTCTCTCTCTCTCTCTTTATTTATTTATGTATCGATCTGATTATTTGCCTACCTCCACATGCATCTATTTATACATTTCTCTATTCATCAATCTGTCTTATATTAGACACAATGAATAAATAATGCAAATGATAATGATATTCGCTTTCGTATCAGTCTCTAAAATATAATGAATTATGATAACGAAAACGAAAACAAAGATTTTAATGGATCATGAAACTATAATGACGATTACTGAATTTCTGAGGAATGATAATTTGAATAATTCAATGTAATATTTAATATAACCATCATGGGAATAATGAAAATGATACTGCAATGACACCTTATGGAAAAGATAAAGAGAGAAAAATGAATTATGATAAAAACGTGAAGTGAAGAAGATGGTGATAAAGGCGAATGTCGAAAACAATATTGACATTTTTAGATTATAGTATTAATGGACGAGTAAAAATGATGTTGATAAAGGTGATGAATGAAACATATGATAAGACTGCAAAAGATATAAATGCAATTAGAAGATAAAATTGGTTTTAAAATCATATTCTGTGCTTACAGATTGTATTACATCATGTTTAAAGAATTGCGATTTTCATTTTTCTTTTACATTCGTCTTCTTTATATATATATATATATATTTTTTTTTCTGTTCCCATTTTTTCACGTTCTTCTCACTTCTTCCGGTTATATGTTTCTTCTTATCACCTTCGTTTCATATTCAAATTTTGTCTCTCTCTCTCTCTTATATTTTTCATTGTTTTATGCACAATCTTCTCTTTTTTATATATATTTTCTATATATTTTCGTTTTATTGCTTTCGTTTTTTTTCTTCTCGTTTTCTTTTGCCTTCGTCCACTGCCACTATTTATTCTCTTTATTCTTCTTCTCTGTTCCATCCTCTTTATATGTCTATGCTTACCATCATTTTGAGATAAAAAGTAAACAGGAAATCGCATCAGAAAATACATCCCCAAGAGCAACGCGTAGCAACATGAAGCAAAGATTTTTCTCCTAAATCGTAATCTCAAGCCGAGGATAATACGTGGATTAAATTCATTAGACTTAGCCGTAGGTTTAGAGAGGTAATGATAAAATCTGAAATTTAGATGAATATCATAACAGATGAACGCACAAACAAACTACATTTAAAAGCATGTGGTCCAAAATTCAATATCACCGGGTTTTTAAATCATATCATGTGTCAACTCAAGTCTCTAATTAAAGCGCAAACATGAACTTTATAAGATTTGGCTCATTTTTATCAAAATTTTGATTTCATTTCCGTCCAAGTATGTTTGATCTTGAATAAACACTTGACTCTCATTTCTCTCTCTGATTTTTTTTTTTTTTTTTTTTTTTTTTTTTTTTGAGATAACGTATAGGGTTAACCGTAAGACAAACTGTCAGCAAATAACCTTATTCCTTTGTCCTTTATCCTCCAAAAATACCGATACTAATGTCATATAAATGATGATAATGATTTTGATAACACCATAATGGCTATTGCTGATAATCGAGGTAATGGTGATGATTTTATATAATGATGAAGATGATAATAATAATGATAATGGTAATAAAATAACAATGATAATAATAATGAAGATAATAATAATGATGATAATGGAAATAACGTTAAGGATAATAATAATAATATAAATATTGATAATGATAATACTGATAATAACAATAATAATAATAATAATAATGATGATGATGAATAATGATAATGATAATACTACTACTAATAACAATATTAGTAATAGTAATGACAATGATAGTAATATAAGAATAGTAATAGCAATTATAGAAATAATGATAATATCTAGCAAGACACGGGGAAATTCCGCAAAAAAAGATATTCCCTTCTCTCTCCCTCTTCCGCCACCCTCCTTCTACCATCCGCCTCCACTCTCCTCTCTTCTTTCCCTCTACCTTTCTCTTTCTCACGGCACCATCCCTCTCACTCCCCAAACTTTCTTAAATCCCTCCCCCCACACTTTAACTTCACCCATCCTCCATGGATTTACGTTCTGTCCCCAATAGTTTTATTGTGAACTTTGTTACATACAGATGGCTCCACATTCGCTCAGCCGGCAAGGAGTCTATCAGTAGGCCTTAGTGACCGATCCTGATTTCCCCATTCCTTGAATTGGCGGGAAGTGTGTTTTTCTTATTAATACAGTTGATATTGATACTGTTATTATTGTTATTGATGTTATGATTATTTAAGTGTTATCAAAATCTTAGTAACATTTAAGACAAGGAAGTAATACAAAAGACCCTTTCCAAAGGTAAAGAAAAAAGGTAAACAGGTGAGATAGGTAGGACTAATAACCGACTCCTTGGTGATTTAGCACTTGTAGAGACATGCATGTGTAAATACAATAAATAATCTTATCTCACAGTGGGCTTGGCATGTATTCGTTAAATAGGTCCCTTCCCTCCCTCTTCCATCCCCCCTTTTCCTCTCTCTGAGCCCTGTCTCCCATCCCCTCCTTTTTCCTTTTCCTCTTTGAATCTCCTCTGTTTCCCTTTCCTCGTTTTCCTCTTCTCTTTAAAACCTTTTCCCCTCCCTTTCCTCTCTCTCCCCTTTCGTCTCTCCCTTCCTTTACCATTTCCTTCCTACCTTCCTTATTATTCCCAACCCCTTGATAGTCATGTACGTAATTAATTTGCTTAAACTGACGGTCTACCCACATCAATGCACCGTAATTGCCTCGGAGAACAAATTTAATAATGATAATGACAATAAGAGACTCGAAATATGGTGCTTGTGAGTGTGTCATTTATTGATAATTATGTTGTTAGTGTTATCCGAATTTTACGCCAAATGAATTGTCTTCAAGTCATATACACTACAATTCCAAGTATAATATTCCCATCTCCTAACAAAATGAAGAAACTTTAAGTCCGCTCGCAAAATGAATAAAATTTCAGGTATAGAATGTAACAAACCGGAGAGATAAACGAACGCATTTACACGTATATATATATATATATATATCTATATATATATATATATATATATATATATATATATATATAGATATATGTATATATACATATATATATATATATATATATATATATATATATCATACACATACACACACACACACACACACACATATATATACATATATACATTGAAAGTACAAGGGAATGTATTCTAATTACTGCGAAACTGAAATTCTGCCTCTGGAATAATATTTAACTGAGACAGAAAATGACATCCCAAGTTTACATGATTTCGGATGAATAATGCTCTGCATTAATTATCTTCCCTTCTTGCTCCTTATGTCTGCCTCCCCCCCCCCCCCCCCCATTTTCTATCTTTCTCTTTCTCTCTCTCTCTCTCTCTCTCTCTCTCTCTCTCTCTCTCTCTCTCTCTCTCTCTCTCTCTCTCTCTCTCTCTCTCTCTCTCTCTCTCTCTCTCTCTTTCTCTTTCTCTCTTCTCTCTCTCTCTCTTTCTCTTTCTCTTTCTCTTTCTCTCTCTCTCTCTCACCCCCCCTCTCTATCTCCCCCCCTCCTCTCTCTCTCTCTCTTTGTCTCTCTCTCTCTCTCTCTCTCTCTCTCTCTCTCTCTCTCTCTCTCTCTCTCTCTCTCTCTCCCTCTTTCTCTTCCTCCCACTCCCTCTCTCTATGTACCTATCTATCTGTACACACACACACACACATACAAACACATAACAACGGCCTAAGTCCTATTATTGAATAATATCCTTTGGGATTATGAAAATATGAAAATATGAAAATATAGATATATGTATGTATATATACATATATACATATTCACACTGCACACACACACACACACACACACACACACACACACACACACACACACACACACACACACACACACACACACACACAGCGCATTTGTGTTCAGTGTGAATCCTATTCGTGATCTTTATCAAATATTTAAAACAAAAAACGGAACGCTAGTACAGACACACCAGAGGAAGGGAGGAAGGGCGGAGGGCGAAGCAACGTGGAAACCCAATAACGAACCACAGGGAGAACCCAAGGTGTATTTCCTCGTAAGGTTCTTCCCGAGGCCCTTAGACACATGTGCACAGCCATCACCCGCACCTGAAATATCCCACGGCTCCTCGGCGGACGCGATCGCCAGCTCACTCACGCTCCTAGACTCGACTCTTGAGCTTGTTTCGGCAGAAAGGTTCTATGTGTTTGTCTTTCTCTTTTCTTTGTCTGTCTATTTGTTTATCTTTCTCTCTTCTCTGTCTGTCTATTTGTTTCTATTTCTCTCTGTCTCTCTCTCTCTCTCTCTCTCTCTCTCTCTCTCTCTCTCTCTCTCTCTCTCTCTCTCTCTCTCTCTCTCTCTCTCTATCTCTATCTCTTTCTCTCTCTCTCTCTCTCTCTCTCGCTCTTACTTTCAATTAATAATGATAATAATAATGATAATAATATCAGTGATAGTGATATTAACAATAGCGGTAAAAACATAAATGAATAATGATAGTAATATTAATAGAATTAATGATAATGATAGTAATAATAATAATAATACTAATAATAATAACAACATCGGCATCAATGATTAAAATTTTGTTAAGAATAAAGATAACAATAACAACAGCAATAATAATGATGATGATAATGGTAGTAATAATAGTAATGATAATAACAATAACAATAATAACAATGATAATAATAATAGTAATAATAATAATAATGATAATAATAATAATAATAATAATACTAATAATAGTAATAATGATAATAATAATAATAACAATAATGTTATGTAATAATAATGATGGTAATGATGATAATAAGATAAAGATAATAAAGATAATGATAATAATAATTAAAGTAAAACAATTTCAATGATAATTCTAAAGATAATAATAAGGATGATGCTAGTGATAATGTCAATGATAATAATATTTATAATGATGATGATGATAATAACATCATTAATAATGATTAATTATAATAATAATAATAACAAAAGATAATGATAATGATAACAATAATAATACATTATCAATCAGTTGTTAATCTTGCTATTATTGCCATTGCTATTATCAATGTCAATATTGCTATTGTGAAAATGACTACATCTATATTATTGCCATATTAGTATCACTACAAATGTTTCAAATATTGCTCCTCCATGGAAACTTTTAATGAGAACACCATTTTCATAAACAGTATCAGCATGGTAATTATGTCCATGTTGTAAATATACTTTGAAATGAAACTACATCGAAGGTAAAGGCACCGTAAACACGGATACACAGACACACACGCACACACGTGGGCATGAAATTAATGACATATATAATCGCTCACTTATACACAAAAGACACACACACTCATGCACACACACACACACACACACACACACACACACACACACACACACACA
>NC_061822.1:11007197-11009697 GCF_019202785.1 Penaeus chinensis
TATCGTCAAGAAAACCCTCCAGGGAGCATTTAAAAAAACTAGGTGGATTTTACTCTTTAAGTGGTACGCCAGATTTACAGTTTCCTATCTTCTGTGAATTTCTTTTCCTATTCATTACGAGGAAGAGAGAGAGAAAGAAATGCCTTTAATATTTCATTTTTATATATAATGCTACCAAAAAGGAATTCGTTTCTTCCCCTTACGATTTCATTCTTAATTCCGCACCGTTTTATTTATTTTTTTGCTACTCTTCATTAAACTCTAAATAGTTATAACAGGTGTGGAATCCAATTCCATTGTTAGAATACTAGTTTTTTTCCTTTATTATCTCCTATTTCTTTCTTTCTCCATAATTTTGTGCTCTCGCTTTCGTTATATATGTATACATACATAATATATATATATATATATATATATATATATATATATATATATATATAGAGAGAGAGAGAGAGAGAGAGAGAGAGAGAGAGAGAGAGAGAGAAAGAGAAAGAAAGACAGACTGGTAGTAAAAACAGACTGACAGGCAGAGAGACAGCGACACTGGGAAAGAAAGTTACAACAAAAGGAAAAAAAGAAAGAGAGAAAGAAAGTAAAATAATAATAATAATAGTAATAATAATAATAATAAAAAGGATAATAATAATAATAATAATAATAATAATAATGATGAAAAGAAGTTTCTCCATTAAAACGTTTTGAGAAATAACTGAAAGCTTGTCGAGTGCGTTTGAAGTTGCAACTCGTAAATTAACATGATAAAATTCCTGGAAAAGAATTAACGTGGAGACTGCCAAGACAGAATTTTATGCATAATGGAACAATTTAAGGTACATTCTCTTAGCAGGAAGACATCTTTGCTATTGTTTCTGCTTCAGTATTCTTAACATGTCTTTGGTTGTCTTTTGTGTGCTCTCCTTGCTATTTCCTTTTCTTATTGCTTTGTCGTTCATTTTGTTTCTGTTGTCCTAGCTGTTGTTATTCTTCTTTCTCCGTTTGTTGTTGTAGTTTTTATCCTCCATTTTCTTTTGCCTTTCATCTTCTGGTTTATTTTCTTTATTTATTTTATTCTTCTATTCTGTTTTGTTGTGGGCTTTATTCGTATTGTTCGTTTCTTCTCTATTTTCCGTTTTTCTTCTTCTATTATTTTTTTTCTTCTTTATTTTTCGTTTTTACTTCTTCTATTGTCTTTCACTTATTGATTTCGTTTTCTTTTCCATCCATATTTCTCCTACTATTTTTTTTTTTTTTTTTTTTACTCCTCTTCCCTCATCCCAATCTTCTGTTTCTTCTCCTGTGACATTTCCTAACTTTCCTTTTCCTTTTCTTTTTTCTTCTTCTTCCTTCCTCAGCTTTTTCTTCAAGCTGCTTTTCTTTCTTATTCCGATAATAATAGAGAAATGCATTATCAAAATGTGTCTTCTTCCAAAAAATATCTTCCATAACCCATTTTGCTTGAACAAAAAGAAAAAAAAAGAAAGAAGAAGAAAAAAACATATATATATAGATAGATAGATAGATAGATAGACAGATATATAGATAGATAGATAGATAGAGATAGTCTATGAAAGTAAACTAAATTTTTAATCATATCACTTTCGTTGTAATTTTTTTTAAATGTGGTTGAAAATAATTCAGAGGAATATCATTCTTCAGTATTTTTTTATTTTATTTTACTTTCATCAGATTTGCTAAAAGACTGCATTCTTTTTAGTTGCGTTAATTATTAAATTACATTAATTATAATTATCATTATAATTACAGTAACAACTATACGAATAAACATTACATACAGTATTGCCACGGTTCGGCTATATCATTTGTTATTACCATTCGCGATACTCTGTTTTATCACCATAATAATTATAAATATATGACGCACATAGTATAAATGAGACAAAGTATATATATATAGCGCAGGGTCTCCGGTTCTCAAGTCGGTCTTTCCTGGAGACCATTGCTTATGATTTTATATTTTTCTTTTTCTTTTTCTCGGACATTTGGTAAAAATAGAGGTTGTATACGTGATACATGGTAGGGGAGGGGAAGGGGATGGAGAAAGGAGAGAGAGAGAGAGAGAGAGAGAGAGAGAGAGAGAGAGAGAGAGAGAGAGAGATTTAAGGAAAGAGAGATAGATAAACAGAGAGAAAGAAAGAGAGAGATAAAGGGAGTTAAAGAAAGAGAGATAGATAAACAAAGAGACAGAGAGAGAGAAAGAGTTAGAGAAAGAGAGATAGAGAAACAGGGAAAGAGAGAGAGAGTTAAAGAAAGAGAGATAGATAAACAGAGAGAAAGAGAGATAGAGAGAGAGAGTTAAAGAAAGAGAGATAGATAAACAGAGAGAAAGAGAGAGTGAGAGAGATTTACCCAATATTTATCTCTATATAAGTTCGATAGTGGTATGTAATCAACAAGAAAGCTTTTAAATATTTAACAAAATTTACGTTAATTTTTGCCAAATAATGCTAATGATCTTCGCAATACAAATTATATTAGAACT
>NC_061822.1:11022197-11024697 GCF_019202785.1 Penaeus chinensis
TCCCTCACCCTCAGGCAGGGATGACCTGGCGGGGGAATCCCTCTCACAACCATGTGGCAGAAGTGACGTCACGCCAGCTGACCAATCCGTTTGAACTTTTAAAGGAAATGAAAGCTCTGAAAGAACAAAACAATAACTTAATTAAGAGTGGGCGTGTCACCGCTGACAGCAGAGACTAACAATATCAGGATCCCTGTCATATCGAGTCCAGTGACGCAACCAGCGGTGCATCTAGCACAGCAACCGAAGGAACTGTGCTTAGAAGTGGAACAAAGCTAAGACCAAATGTTTGAAATGCTTAAAGGTTTCATTAATTTCAGAAGAAAATGCCATTGCCAATATGGCTGGCAGAGGTTATCGAAAACAAAAACAAAAGTTTTACATTTATTATATAAAACTGAACATAAAAGAACAAATAATACGAGTTAAAATGAAGGCAATCTGAACAAAAAATGAAAGCAAAATACTAAAACTGATGTAATGAAATCCATAATCATAAAGTTATATTTTCTTATGTGAATCTATAATACATATCATTGGAGGATATAACAGCATGAAGTATAGATTGCCTAATGAGGCACGATTCACATATGGATAGACGCACAATCAAATTCTTATCATGGAATAAGCCTAGATTGAATGACCTAGAATTTTACATCCGTAAATATACTGTTGATGTTATCTGCATGCAAGAACCGTTTGCTGCTGCTGCTAAGATGAAAATTTCACCTGCAATTAGGGGGATCTTATTCCTTTGTGAATACAGACATGGCTGGAGTGTTGACATGTGTGAAGGTAACGCTGCCACATAAATTAGTAAAAAAACGAGAGCACTGACGTTCTATTTCATCATTTAAAATTCAAACTGCCTCTGGGTAAATTTCTGCCTAGTTCTCTTCCCAGTTTTCACAACCAAGGCATGTTATGTGTGGGGACTTCAATGCAAGGCATCCACACTTTGGAGACAACCAACATAATAGGAATAGGGAAGAATTCAAGCATTTGATACATATTAGATTGCTGACATTATAATGGGAGGTGACAGGTTAGATTACGTATTTTGCAAAAAAAAAAAAAAAAAAAAAAAAATAAAAAAGGTCGTGGTAATGCCTGTTCTTCACTGGTACGAGAGTTAGTTAGTAACCAATTTGCAACACGAATAGTCTAGACTGTAGACAGCGACTGGTATAACACCTATGAAATAACAACTTTTGAAAATTTCTGAGGATCTAATCAAAATTGTCACTGACCACCATAACACATGGAAAACGAAAACCCTAAAAAAAAGAGGCCCTAAGCTCCCCTTGCACCGAGGTGAATCAATGACCCAATTCTAGCCAAGGAACATAAACGGGTTCAAGAGCTTGCTAACTGTTATTAAGATAATATGACGTCAGATAATCTTCTGCAGTTTCTTAAAACCAACCGAAGGGGAATTGAATAATGCCTTTCTGAAAGGGAAGGCAACCGCCCCTGGCGAGGATGGCATTACTTACAGCATCCTTCGCCTCATTGCTCATGCACCAGGCAACCCACCTTTACACCTGTATAGACTCAGCCTATCACAAGGAATCCTCCCAAGCTCCTGGACTAAAAGCTTAATAATTCCTATACCTAAGCCCAATACTAACAAATACCGAACCATTTCTTTGACCTCATGTCTGTGCAAAGTACTTGAGATAATTATTTTGAACAGACTTATATATCGCATAAATGCAAAGTTATCCCCCAGGACGTAGCAGCCAGCACTGTTTTGCAGAATACTTAATAAACTCAAACCCAGGCCTGAAAACTGTATTTCCTGATCTTCAATCTGCCTTTGAAATTGCAAACCGAGATATTAAACTTGAGCAACTAGCTACCTTTGGTATTCAGAGAAAACTGTTAACATGGATTCAAATGTATTCTATCGAAGGCTCAAGGTTCTCTTCGGGGGCATTAAGATACTCATACAAAAGTATTTGAACTCGGCACACTTCAGGGAGGCGTCCCTTGCTATTTGATATCCTAATGCATCCGAGGAGCGAATGTAAGAGATTCTAGATATACTTTCAGCAACGGCTACTGACTGGTGGCTTGATAATCTCGATTGGAAAAAAAACAGGACATGGCAGATGAATAAATAAACGACCGTGTAACTGTTCCTTTCCTTTAACTGATATAGTACTTATCATAATAATGTTATAGGCTAAAATTCAAATGTAATCCCATTATATAATGTTATGACCATGTATTAAATATACCACAGCTTGCCCACGCATGTGCAGTTAGCCAGGATGGTAAATAAAGGATTAAACTGTACTAACACACACACACACACACACACACACACACACACACACACACACACACACACACACACACACACACAAACACACAAAGGCATACATAAATATATATTTTTTTTGTGTGTGTGTATGTATGTATGTATATATAGAGATAGATAGATAGATAGATAGATATTCATTTTTTGTGTATATATACATACACACAAACACAC
>NC_061822.1:11047197-11049697 GCF_019202785.1 Penaeus chinensis
TAGAGAGTTTTCAACTTCATCATCTTATACAGTATGCCCTTTAAATATTATTATTAACATTATTAGTTTTGCTGTTATTATTGCCGTTATTATGATCATTATTATCATTATTACTATTATTATTATTATTATTATTACTATCTTATTATCATTATCATTACTATTATTATCATCATCATCATTATCATTATTATCATAATCATTATTATTATCATCATCATCATTATTATTCTTATCATCATCATTATTATTGTTATTCTTATCATCATTATTATAATGTTGCTTTTATTGTTATTATCCTTATTATTGCTACTACTGTTATCCTCCTCATCATCATCATCACCATCATTATGATTATCATCTTTACTATAATTATCATTATTATCATTTTTATTATAGATATTATTGTTGTTATTGCTGTTATCATCATTATTAATATTACTAACATTATTGACATTATTATCATTATAATTAGTATCGCTATTATTATTTTAATTATTATGATTATTATCATCATTATTATCATTATCACCATTAATAGTATTGTTAATATTATCACAATTATTATCATCATTGTTATTATTATCATTAGCAGTAGTAGTAGTCCATTATTATTACTAATATCATTAACTTTAGCTTTTATTATCATTATCATTATCATTATCATTACTATTATTGTTTTACTATTACTATCATCATTATTATTATTATCATCATTATTATTATTATTATCATTATTATTATTATATTATTAATATCACCAACATCGTTATCATTGTCATTGTTATCATTTAATTATTAACATTATTATTATCATTATTATTATAGTCATTATCATTATTATCATTCTTATTAGTGTTATCATTATTATTATTACATTTACTATTATCATTATTAGTAGTAGTATGATATTTATTACTATCATTATCATCATCATTATTGTTATTATTATTATTATTATTATTATTATTATTATTATTATTATTATTATTATTATTATAATTTCAATCATTATTTTTATTATTACTACCATTGTCATTATTACTATCATTATCATTATTATCATATTTATTACTATTACTGTTACTGTTATTATCATCATTACTTTCTGATATCATTATTACTATTAAAATTATTGTTATTAATCTTTATTGCTATTATTATTATCATTATTATCATTTTACTACCAATATTATTTCCACTTCTACTACTACTCTCAATATTATCATCGCCAACGTTATTACTATTGTTATCTTCATCATCACTACCAATACTGCTATTACTACTATCACTACTACTACTGTTATCATTCTTATTCAAAATCAGGCATAATTCCGGTAGTTTATAGCCGGGCCTTGGCGATTTTCCCGACGTTGATGACTTTCATGCCTCATTGAAAAGGAAAAGCTATCATTTGCAACTGATCAACATTGCTTTGAGATTCCATAACACATGGAGATATCTCTTGCTAGATGTCATTGTAAAGTAAAACCTTTTAATGTTTATTTTATCCATCTAGTCTTTATTCTAGAAAACACTGCATACGAAGAAATATGATGCAACACATGTGGATGTAAACAGATACAAGTAATAACAAAGACCACATAAAATGTAATGAATGTCAGTAAGATTAATCTACGGCACATTATAAGCTAAAATACGAAAGTAGCAAATGCATATTAAGATTTTAAAAGCACACTAAAAAAACAAAAAAAAAAAAAAGATAACAAAAAAAAAAAAAAAACTAATGAAACCAAGGGTACTACAACTTCGAAAACACTTTAGCTATTCCGAACTGTAACAATGACTCCATAAGATGTTGGAAGAGAGGAGATATAGAAGAGAGGAGATAAGAAAAGCGAGAGTAAAAAAGGAATGGAGGTTAAAAGGAGGAAGAGGAAAGGAGGAGAGGAAATAAGGATAGCGAGAATAATATAGGAAGGGAGGTTAAAGAAGTAAGGAAAGGAGATAAGGAAAGCGAGAATAAAAGAGGAAGGGACGATAAAGAAGGAAGGGGAACGGAGGAAAGGAGAAAGGGGAGTGGAAGAGAGGAGATAAGGAAAGCAATAATAAAAGAGGAATGGAGGTTAAAACAGGAAGGGGAATAGAAGAGAGGAGATAAGGAAAGCAATAATAAAAGAGGAAGGGAGGTTAAAGCAGGAAGGGGAATAGAAGAGAGGAGATAAGGAAAGCAATAATAAAAGAGGAAGGGAGGTTAAAGAAGTAAGGAAAGGAGATAAGGAAAGCGAGAATAAAAGAGGAAGGGAGGATAAAGAAGGAAGGGGAACGGAGGAAAGGAGAAAGGGGAGTGGAAGAGAGGAGATAAGGAAAGCAATAATAAAAGAGGAATGGAGGGTAAAACAGGAAGGGGAATAGAAGAGAGGAGATAAGAAAAGCAATAATAAAAGAGGAAGGGAGGTTAAAGCAGGAAGGGATATGGAAGAGAGGAGATAAGGAAAGCAATAATAAAAGAGGAATGGAGGGTAAAACAGGAAGGGGA
>NC_061822.1:11074697-11077197 GCF_019202785.1 Penaeus chinensis
CTGGAGCTTTGACGTTCTTACCGCCTACTTCAAGTGCAGCTTCCTTTATTATGTCATTGAACAGTTTGTTGATTTGGTCAATGTTGACATCTTCGTCGCTGAGAAGTGAATATCTGTTTTGGAAGTTAATGCTAAATTCTGTCACTTTGGTCCTCAAGTTAGCTAAGTTTGTCTGTGGTTTTCGTATGAGTTTGTTCCTTTCCCTGTGAGGTGTAGTTTAATTTGGCCTCTGACCAAACTATGATCGCTGACAACATTTACTTTATTAATAACTTCCACATTTTATACTATATCGCGCCTAATTGAAATTATGAAGTCAATTTCGTTTTTGATGTCCGATGGCGCTCTAGTCTTTTTTCGAAGAATGTATTCATGACATTGAGTGATCGAGCCTCCACAAAGTCGACTAGTGCCTATTCCGTGATTTCCTACGATTATTGTGAAATGGTTTTTACTCTTTTGCTGGCTAAATAAACATCTTCACAGAAGCTTTCTATTTCGTCATCACTGTGGCTGCAGGTTGGAGCATAGACTTGAACAATCTTTAAGTTGTACTTATTATTTAGTTTTATTGTTACTGAAGCCACTCTTTCGTTTATACTATGGAATTCTACGATATTCTTTTCTAAACGTTTGTGAACTAAGAAACCTACCCCTAATTCTTGCTTGCTACCCTGAGGTTTACCTCTCCAATAGAGCACGTGTCCATCATTTAGTATCTTCTGTTCCTCGCCTAGTCTTCTAACCTCACAGAGTCCTACAACATCCCATTTAATGAAGGAGAGTTCTTCAAGTAATGCTAGTAAGTCGGATTTCGTTTTCATTATCCTTATATCATATGTGCAAAGGTTCATCAACGTGGGGCGGCCTGTTCTTGGCCGGGGATTCTTAGCACCCTCTGCTCCGGAGCGATCCTGATCGCCGCCGTAACCAGGGGCTCCGTCGCCTCCGGGGAATGAGGGCCATTGCTCTGTTTGTGCAGCCATGGTTTTTGATTGTGAAGTAGACAGCCGAGTTACCTCCCATCTACAGGCCTAGATGCATTTTGATGGGAGGGGGAGTATTTTAGCCGGGATGCCAATGATAAGAAAGGTTGGCCCTGTCTAGTGTGGACTTATGAGCAGCAACATACGGGCCTGCTCACTGCACCAGGGTATACTTCCGTGAGCATGGGCTTGAGTATCAGAAGTGCGTATATGTGTGGTTGTATTTTATACATTGATTTTATTTATGCATATGTGCCCCTAGTGCAGACATAGTTGTTCACTCGCAAATGCTCTAAGTACTACGCATATGTTAATTTCCGTGCACATGCACATGGAAGCATACGTCTTTACAATGCTCCTATGCATATGATATGCATACATACTTATACATTATGCACAACTACACCCATGCACATACATACACATATATAAACATAATCGCAGAGGGCTGGTGTGGACCAGTTGCGACGGAGAGTGTTCACCTGGCGAAAGATCAGCCTGCCGTTGAGAGGGTGAAGAGGGCGACGGAGAGAATAGATCTCAGTGCAGGGCAGGCTGAGGATGGACAGATGAGTCTCTTAAGGAGAGTCGTGGTAGAAGGTACGCCGCGCCCTGGATAACTTGACGTCGAGAACATGTAGTGGATAGCCTAGTTTGGAGAATGGACGATGAAGGAAATCGATCTCTCCATCCAGGTACTGAGGGTCACAGATGCGGAGGACGGATATATATATATATATATATATATATATATATATATATATATATATATATATATATATAGAGAGAGAGAGAGAGAGAGAGAGAGAGAGAGAGAGAGAGAGAGAGAGAGAGAGAGAGACAGACAGACAGACAGTCATAGATGGATATGTATATATTTGTGTGTGTGCGGATATATACATATTTATACATACACATAGATATATATATATATATGCATGTGTATATATACACACAAACACACACATATATACGTGTGTGTGTGTGAATATATCTATTTATCTACACGCACACACATACATATATATATATATATATATATATATATATATATATATATATATATAAACACATATATATGTGTATATATATGTGTGCGCGCACACACACACACACACACACACACACACACACACACACACACACACACACACACACACACACACACACACACACACACACACACACACAAACACACACACACATACACACACACACACACACACATACACACACACACAAACACACACACATATACATACAGACATATATACATACACATATTTATTATTGAAGTTATCAGACAGAGAGAGACAGAGGCAGACAAAACGAACAATGCACTTCTGCGGTCGATGCCCCTAAAATATTCGCCACTGCACCGCGGTCGTCATCCCTGCGTCTCTCTCTCTCTCGGATCAAAGGCTATCCAGCGATGGTCTCCTCGGCCTCGTCAGTTTCAAGGGGCGGCGGAAAAGCCCTTTGTGATTTCGGCAGCGCTCGTGTGTCAGTGGTCT
>NC_061822.1:11107197-11109697 GCF_019202785.1 Penaeus chinensis
CTTTTACGTGTTGACCTCATTAGACAACGACTCCCAAGGCTTGTAAGCAAAGACACCTAAGAAGATTCAGCGAACAGTTTTTGCAGCGAAATCAGAGGAAAATCCGACAGGAAAACGAGCCATTAGGCAGCCTCGGTCTTGCATATGCTGAAGACATCTTGCAAGATCGTGATGAAATAGTGTACGTCCTGAAAGCTGTTGTAGAGCGGCGCCGGAGTTATCCTCATCGCGTTGGGAAGGCGGACGTCGCACTTGGAGAGAGAGAGAGAAAAGGGGATTATTATTTACAGGTATGAGGGAATTAGGAGGGTGAAGGGTGATGCATTCAGAATGGCGTTTTCAAGGTATAATTCTTGTCTTTTGTGGAAAAAGGGCTGGTAAGTTCATTGTATATCTTGTTGATTTCTATCTATTCACACACACAAACAAACAAACAAACAAACACACCCACACACACACACACACACACACACACACACACACACACACACACACACACACACACACACACACACATGCACACGTACACGTTTCTAAAACTAGCTAGCTGACTGAGTGAACGAGAAAACTCACCACCACGCCACGTTTTTGCAGCTCCTTGTGGACCTGATGGAGCGGGTACGAGAACTCCAGGGAGAGCTGACTTCCTCTCTCGTTGACGTCCTCTGGTGTAATGATCGTGGTTGTAGGGACATCGGTGTCGCCGATGCTGAAGTGGGCCTTCAGAAGGAGCTCTAAGTAACCTGTCAGAAGGAACTGCTTGTCCAGGATCTTATCCATCCCCACTTCGTCGAATATCTGTGGAATAGGGCACGGTTCCAGAAAATTATAATGAATTTGTCCTTAAGGAAATGGACATTGCTAATTAGAATTCTCTTTACGCCGGGTGCAGCGAAGTCTGCTGCAGGCGAGGTTTAAGAATTTTAGCCCAGGGAAATATAAAGTTGGAATTGTTCACCTTTGACTTAAAAAGACCTCACATCTGTTCAACGCAATACCGTCAACCAAATTTCTTTAAGAAAAAAATCCTCACCTCCAGACTGGCTTTCACGAGAGCCACAAGAATTGGCGGCGGGTTGCACAGCCTGAAGCCATCGATGCCGGGCGCCGTGTCGCAGCCGTCGCGCATCTGGAACCGCGTCGATTCCTTGTTGCTCCACCAGCCCTTGAGGTGAGGCGCGTCCCGCTGCTCGTGCCGCTTGTTCACGTACGCCCCGCCGATGCACCCCGGCCCGCTGTTCAGGTACTGCGGGGGTTTGCACGGGTCAGGGTTGCAACAAAGGATATTTAATCATGCATAGCTAAAGCGCCATCTGTACTTGTGAATGTGTGATTTTGCAATGGGACTTGGGTAGTTGTATTTTAAGGTATTTGCATGTGTCGGTGTGTGCGTGTGCGTGCGTGACGCGTCACATGTGTGATGAGAGAAAACAAAATGACTAACTATATGAATCCCAGAAGAAACCTATATATGAAAGTAAGAAAAGAAGAAAAAATAGACCCACAGTCAAGCAGTCTAGCCCCCCAACCCAAACAGTCCACTTATAAACTCACCTTATAAGTGCACCAGCAAGCGAAGTCAACGCCCCACTTATCGAGTTCCAGGCGCACGTTCCCCACGGCGTGAGCGACGTCCCAACCCACGAGGCAGCCCTCCTCCCGCGCTGCCTTCGTGATGGTCTCCATGTCGAACTTCTGCCCCGTGTAGTACTGGACGCCGCTCAGACACACGACGGCGATGCTGGAGCCTTGTTCTCTGATCACCTGGCCAATGGAAGGTCGTTTTGTAATGCTGGTTGTATCCTATTCCGTTCTCTGTGTCACGATTTATTTCGTCGTTTATTCAACACATATTTCAGGTGGTCATTGATTTTTTCCAGAGTGTAGACTGAAACTGTATGTTTTTTTAGAGTAAAAGTCGCGAAGTACAAGTAAATGTGAATTATCGTTCGCTTTCACTACCTTTAGAATATCTTCTGTGCGGAGCGTGCTTTCGCCTTCTCTGGGGTTGATCTCCAACACCGCTTCGTTAGGGTCGAAACCTCGAAGTTCCGCCTGGGATCTCATGGCGTACTGGATGAAGAGGGATGGCTCGATTATTCGTGCACTTGTACATTGCAAAGTTATTCAAGCACTTAAGAATACGTATGTTCCTTTTGTAAAGGACACGCACATCAAATCAAATGCTTCGTCCTCAGGATTGTTAACTTGAAATTCAGCACCAGAGCGTTCAGTTTGAATCCAAATACTTCAGTGGGATATATATATGTAAAAAATGAAAAAAAAAATGCTGTAACCCTAATTAATGATAGCAATAGCAAAGATTCACAACTGTGGTTTCCGACTTACTCTGTCTGAAGGAAACGCGTGGCCTTCGAGGAGGATTTTGAAGCGGGTTTGCGTTGGCTGGTAGAAGGAGAGGAGTAACAGGTGAAGATTGACTGTCAGGCCATTCATGAGACAGACACTGGACGGGTCGGCGCCTACCAGTCTCCCGAGC
>NC_061822.1:11129697-11132197 GCF_019202785.1 Penaeus chinensis
GGAAATTTCCATTTGTTCTCTGTCGTTCATTTTCTTTTGTGCAAATAAAATTGTGATCAGGTATTATACTTCAAAAAAGAAAGAAAAAGAAAACACTTATTCCTTAAATATTATGGGAATCAGATCAAAAGCATTTAGGTATTTGTTCTCGCTGAATTAACCAGAGGCTCCTAGTAACCATGCAGCTTATGTTACTTGCAACTACAGTGTGAGTTCAAAATAAAAACACGCGCAAATGTAAAAAAGAAATGAAAAGAAAAGAAAATTCAAGTGGTGTTTAATGTCCATTGACTCTTAGTTTACTCAAGGACGTGATAAGGACCTAAATAATAAAAAAAGAAGAAATGATTTCGTGGTCATGAATTTCCCTTTGTTCCTGTGTTCATTTTCTTGGCAAATCAATTGTGATCAGGATTATACTTAAATGACATAAATAAGAAACGTATCTTAATATAATGCACAATCAAAACATTTAGGACCGTAATAACCAACTATAACCATGCATAATGTTACTTGCACTACAGTGTGTAGTTCTATAACGGAATTGTTGAAAGTAGAAAAGAATCTATTGTTGGTGTTTTTAGTATCGAAAATATCTTCAGGTTTTAGGCTGGATAACGTATATTGTAATGCAGAATAAATGATTTGTGTCATCATCATCACGTAGTCGACATCCATATTAAGAGATACTGACATAAAAACGTACTACTACACACACACACACACACAACACATACACACACATAATTTTACATTGTCTACTGGATGGAGTGTTATTATTCAATCATACGACTTTTATATTAACCCCACAACAACATCATCACACACCACATAATATTTATATTATATTCATCTATCTATACACACAAATTTGTAATAAAATACAACCAGCAAAGCAATTAGCAATGCGAATCACGACTCAAGGAACACAGTGATGCCACGCCACCACATTCAGCCAATGAGCGTCGACCCGCACCCCAGCGGCAGCCAATCAGAGGAAAGGACTAAGTGGGTGCGTTTGCCTTGTAAGAAAAACAAAAAAAAAGTCGACACGGTAGATTTATCAGACAAGAAACTTTGTTTTCTTTGGCTGAACGTAACCCTTTCTATTTTCTTTTTCGTTTTTATAGTTGTCCCCTGCGTCAAGTTTCTTCGTTTTCGGAAATGATAAAGACATTATCGAATGCTGTTGCAAACAAGTAAAATGCGTGTTGTTTACTGACAGCACTATTCCCCCGGGTTGCATCACCGAGCTGGAAGCTAGAGAGCGAAAGGTCACTCCTAGCCCGAGGTGTCCACGTGTCGGGGCCGATGCCAGTTTCTGAGCTTGTCCGAAAGTAACGCTGGGTTGATATCACTACTAAAGTATAGGCGGTGCCCGTCAAAGCATGCAAGCCTTCTTGAAAATAGATTCATCTTAGTTTATCGAGTCGAATTTCGCCATCGATTTTCAAGTTTTGGAATATTTATATGAAAGGGTCGTTACGCTTTAAATGTGATGCCTAAGTCGACATCGAACGAATGGGACGTAGCCGTCTGTATCTCGCTGAGGCTCTGGCTGCCAGGTCAGTCATGGCTTCATTCCCCACGTTGACCAACTGAAGCAGGAGTAAGAAGTCTCTCTTCTGTAGACGCGCCAGGAAACGGATTAATGGATAGAAGCTGCCTTATCGGAATACGTTAACTTCAAGCAACGAATTCGTGAACATGAAGAGAGTGTCATAGTGCCGGAAACGCAAGTAATTAGTCAGATCATGAAAACTGCAAAAGTTGGCTGGACTGAAACCGATCCTTTGTGTGAAAACCTCGATAAATATGACATGAGGCTAAAGAATATGTAAAACATATGTAAATATTATGTCCCCCAGTGATTTTCGTTTACCAAAGTGCGTTTGATTCATCTTCAGTAGTAATTGAGTAATGGCATGCAATGGCGGAATTATCCATAGTGCAGAATACCGCATAATGACAAGTGCAACCCTAGGCACGTAAGCCAACATGCACATTAACAACAACTACGTAGTACATAATGAGCCTTAAGTCGGACAAAAAATGACACATATATTTAAATATAGATCTTGCTTTAGTCCATGAGAATTAGCCCAATCTTCAACTGACAGTTTTAACTTTTAAGAAAATAAGCTGGCACAGTATTCTTATTTTTCACGATTGTGAGGTTTGTTAACCTGTGAACTAAAGGCGTAGATTGCCATTTAACGGGGTTGAGAGAAGAGAGGTCACTGAATAGCATCTGTTGATTTTAGTCCGTGAATAGGCAATGGAACAAATAGTTGTCATTAATTAACAGTGCATTTGCAGAGCATCTTGGTTAAATCCATCACTAGCTAGTTTTTATGTTATAACTATGTAATTATGGTTATGGTAATGATAATCCTCATCATATTAGATGTACTGTTTTTGTATTAATACGGAATTTGTATTAATACGGAATTATTCTTTCATCGTTATTTCATTGATGCCTTGATTCACTGCATTGTGT
>NC_061822.1:11154697-11162197 GCF_019202785.1 Penaeus chinensis
CCTTTACCCCCTCTATAACATTCCTACTCTACCCCTACCCCACCCACTACCCTCCACAACACCCCTATCCTACAACCCCCATCCCCTCTAATACATCTTTTTTTTACCCCTGCCCAATTCCTTCCTACCAATAAATCCTTTCCCCCTCCCCTTTCCACCCCCTCTAACGCCATCCTACCTCCTTCCGCGCCTCGACTCCCCTCCCCAACCCCTCAAACCCCACCCAAACCCTTTCAGCCCCCCCCCCCACCCCCACCGCGCAGAGAAAACAGCTGGCGCCAAAGTGTCTACCGAGGAGAGCCCGACGGTATGCGGCACTTTCGGTCTAGACAGAGCTCTATGGCAGCTTCTAGACCCGCTGACGTTCAATAACACTTTTACCGGTACACGAGGAAATGTGCTGCTCCGTCGCCTAATACTGGTGTACACGCAGGGGAGAGGGATACATGGAACGTACATGCTTTTCTCTGTACAAAGTATGTTAATGTTTGAATGAGCCACACAGACTGGAGGATGAAGGGGCTCATTTGCCTATGTTGCCGTGTACAAGGAAAGGGGTTAAAGCCATGAATGGGAAAGTGATTATGAAAAGAACAAGAGTCCCACCAGTAGACATAAGTATGGCTGTTTACTTAGTTATCTTGTTCGGATGTACACGCACACGGGAGGGGTGTGTACAATCATGAAACATAGATGTTTTCTTTTCTTACACGCATGGAAAGATGTAGGCATGAGATGCTCAACATATTCCCACAAGACAGGGGAAGATTCTGTTGGTTAGTTAGAATGTACACATAGAGGTACATAGTGCGTAATTGATTATGATGAGTACACACTCATGAATATGTTTCATTACATGAAGCACTGTAAATACAGAATAAAAACCTCATAACAAATCATGATGACATTAAAACAAATCAACAACGACTACAGACAATATAAAATGGTAGCACAACTCTATGCAAAATGTAAACAAATGGTTTGAAAGCAATGTACAGACATCATGTGAGATTCGTTGCATGAACTCAGAGCCGCATTAAGGAAACACCGTAAGAAACATCAGTTAATGCTACTTGGCCCATAAGAAGACCTGAGGAAGTCTTCTGTTGCTGCTGCACACACACACACACACACACACACACACACACACACACACACACACACACACACACACACACACACACACACCTATTTCTTAGGTTCTCCTTTGTTGACAAATTATATTTTTTTCGCAACCATACGCAACACAGTCGCGCCCGATCATGAAAGGCAAATAAGAAATAGCGTGTTGCGGAGGCCGCACGATGTCTCCCAAGAGTGTCCTTATGAAAAACGTAAAGGGAGTCCAGCCGCGAGTTGTACGGCGCCATGTGTTGAGAGGGACGACCTTGTCATGGGGATAGTGGAGCGACTTAGACCTGCTTGCTCTTCTCTCTTCACTTCCTACGCCCGTCTATCCCCTCCTCTCAGCGAAACCAGATAGATGCTTACATGACAGAGACGGGCAGAAATGATTACATGTGTAGGCTATATTTGACACCACAACCCACTTTTGCTAATAAGATTTGTAGCATGCAGATATATCCACGACCGATAAGAATGATTTGTCCTTAATGTTGATCTTCATCAAATCGGGAACGTTATTATTAGTAGTATTTTTTTTCTATCATATTTGTTACAGTTCCTCTGCTTCAGTCAGGAATATCATTCTCTTGTCACGGAATTTTATTTCAGCAACTAACGTTTTTTATTTCACTGTAGTTACCATACATCAGACAGGAATCTTTAATCTCTTCTCATAGTTACTCTATTTCAGCTTATTTCAGTCTCAGACTTTAATAATGATCACCATCGTCATCTTGGCTGCCACATCTTTATCGTCATCATTATCATTATCATCATCCCCGTTATCTCTTTCCTTTCCGAATTTACCAAGGATGTGAACGAGGACAACGCTCACATGTTTCATATCAGATAAGACGATAAATCTAAACCAAATGAACAATGAACGATGAATAATAAATAACAGTAAATGACAATAAATCTGGACGATAAATAACGATGAATCTGAGCCAAATGAACAATGCTAAATCAGGTTTTGATCGGACTTTGATGGGAATGTGATGGTGGGCAGTGCTCATAATGTAATTCATACCAATGACACATAAGACGATAAATCTGAACCCAAATGAGTAGCCGGGATTTACGACAATGCCGAAACGAAGGAGGTGGAAGAAGAAGTCCCTGATAGTGGATGTAAAAATAGAAGAAGAAGAAGAATGGAAAAGAAGAATGAGAAGAAAAATATTGAAACTGAACGAAAACATTCTTATTAGTAGTATCCACACGTTATCAAAGGTGCTATTTCGATGATCTTTAACTGCAAATTTATATTTTAGACTTCACTGGAGGAACAGTGATAAATGTCAGCCTCCGACCCTTTCTCTCAACGTGCAATATTGATCAGTTCGTGGTAAGGCTACAGAGATTTTCGTCCTTCGGGTGGGTCATTAACCTCTCTGCCATGGCACAGAACAGAAAAAGAGAAGAAGAGGAGGAGGAAGAAAAAGAGAACGAAGAAGAGGGGAAGAAGGAGAAGAAGAAAAAGAAGAAGAAGAAGGTGAAGAAGAAAGAGGGAGAAGGAGAAGAAGAAGAAGAAGATGAAGAAGAAGAAAAAAGAGGGAGAAGAAGACGAGGGAGAAGATGAAGAGGAAGAAGAGAGGAAGAAGGAGAAGAAGAAGAAGACGAGGGAGAAGAAGATGAAGAAGATGAAAAAGAAGAGGAGGAGATGGAGGAAAAAGAAGAAGAAGAAGAGGGGAAGAAGGAGAAGAAGTAGTAGTAGAAGAAGAAGAGGAAAAAGATGGAGAAGAAGACGAGAGAGAAGATGAAGAAGAAAAAGAAGAGGAGGAAAAGGAGAAAAAAGAAGTAGAAGAAGATGGGAAGAAGGAGAAGAAGAAGAAGAAGAAGAAGATGAAGAAGAAAAAGATGGAGAAGATGAAGAAGAAGAAGAGGCTGAGGAAGAAAATACAAAGACAAACACAAAGACGACAAAGGGAAAGAAGAAGAAGAAAATAAAGAAGATGAAGAACAAGGAAAAACGAGAGGAAGTGGAAGGAAAAAAAGGAAGAAAAACAATAGAACTTTCTACAAGAATAACAAAATAAGCAACCGTTGTTCAGTTTTTACAGTGTTTGGCAAATAACTCTGAGATATGGCTGTAGACAGATACAAAGTAGACAATTTTTGTAACACATCGATCGCAATGACACGACTGCAGAGGCATGGGATACAACTGTTACATATATAGAGAGAGCAGGAAACAGAAAGAGAGAGAGACAGAGACAGACAGAGAGAGAGGAAGAGAGAAAGAGAGAGAGAGAGAGAGATAGAGAGAGAGAGAGAGAGAGAGAGAGAGAGAGAGAGAGAGAGAGAGAGAGAGAGAAAGATAGAGAGAAAGAGAGAGAGACAGCGAGACAAGGATAGAGAGACAGAGACAAAGAGAGATATAGGATACAACTGTTACATATATAGAGAGAGAGGGACATAGAAAGAGAGAGAGAGAGAGAGAGAGAGAGAGAGAGAAAGACAAAGAGAGATATAGGATACAACTGTTACATATATAGATAGAGTGGGACATAGAAAGAGAGAGAGAGAGAGAGAGAGAGAGAGAGAGAGAGAGAGAGAGAGAGAGAGAGAGAGAGACAGAGAGACAGAGTGAGAGAGAGAGAGAGAAAAAAAGAAAGAAAGAGAGAGAGATAGAGAGACAAGGACAGAGAGACAGAGACAAAGAGAGATATGGGATACAATTGTTATATATATAGAGATAGAGGGAAACATAAAAAGAGAGAGATAGATAGATAGATGAATAGATAGATAGATAGATAGATAGAGAGAGAGAGAGAGAGAGAGAGAGAGAGAGAGAGAGAGAGAGAGAGAGAGAGAGGGACAGACAGGCAGACAGAACTAAAGACAGAGACAGAGAAACAAAGAGAGACAGAGAGAGAGAGAGAAAGAGAGAGAGAGAGATAGAGATAGATAGACAGATAGATAGAGAGAGAGAGAGAGAGAGAGAGAGAGAGAGAGAGAGAGAGAAGAGAGAGAGAGAGAGAGAGAGAGAGAGAGAGAGAGAGAGAGAGAACGAGAGAGAGAGACAGAGAGAGAGAGACAGAGAGAGAGAGAGAGAGAACGAGAGAGAGAGAGAGAGAGAGAGAGAGAGAGAGAGAGAGAGAGAGAGAGAACGATTGGCAAATCAGCACAGTGCAAGCTGGTTTATCAATTACTCCAATAGTGTACACGATATTCGTGTTCATTCGTGAAAGAAGGCACATCTTTACCTCAAACTTTACTGACTCTTGCATTAAAAGACGTTTGTTTATAAATAACTATGAACAGAGAAATAAATGAAAGGTACAGATACGATGTCATTCAGATAAAAAAGATATTGTCGGAAAGACAAACAAACAAAAACAGCTTTTATTATCAAGAAGACATAAGCAACAAAAGCAACTTACAGTGTTTGTGTAATACAGCTTCTCAGAATACTTAACAGAGAATACATCATATTATTTAATGCTTTATAATGTAAATGTGTCCCTGATTTCTTGCATGTTACATACTGACACAGATTATAAGAAAACCATGTTTGAAACTATACAAATAGGAAAGCATATGAAGGGACAGGTCCTGTTCTTTTGTTGTATATGATTATTATCAAATAACAAGGATTTCTGAACATTTGTGTGACGACTAAATGTTAAATACAAGCAAAACCAAAGATCAAAGAACGTTTGTTTAACTATTTGAGGTAAGTGTAAAAAAAAAAAAAAAACATTTTGTGTTGACCAATCTACAAACCAAAGCGAATATCACTGTACGTTTGTATGGAGTCCTTAATTTTTTTTCAAAAAAAATAATAAATAAATAAATAAATAAATAAAAACGTTTGTCCTAAGATCTGTGAATCGTTTGCATCATTACTAAAAAAAAAAAAAAAAAAAAATATATATATATATATATATATATATATAATATAATAAAATAAAACGTGTTACAAAACGCTTGCATGATGACTAAAGTATGAATTCAAACAAAGCCAAAAGCTATAAAGTGTTTATATGACCATAACATCCGTGAAATGACAGCGACTGCAAACAAAGGAAGAGACGGCAGTACGTTTGTGTTACGTGTGAAAAAGGCGAGCAGCTCTCTCCATCCCAGTGCCCAGCCGTGGATATAGCTTTTCTATCCAAATGTTAAGTTAGATTAGGTTAGGTTAGGTTAGGTTTGGTTTGGTTAGGTTAGGTTAGATTAGATTAGATTAGATTAGATTAGGTTTGGTTTGGATTTGTTTTGTTTGGTTTTGTTTGGTTAGGTTAGGTTTGGTTTGGTTTGGTTTGGTTATGTTATGTTAGGTTAGATTAGATTAGATTAGATTAGGTTTGGTTTGGATTTGTTTGGTTTGGTTTGGTTAGGTTAGGTCAGGTCGACACTTGAATGGGAAACCACAATGGCGTGATCAAATAGAGATAGAAGAGAAGAAAGTGGATGCGAATTATCCTTATTATTCAGAATAGCAATTTATGGATTAAAGTGAAATGAGCTGAGACCTTTTGTAGAATTCCTTTGTTGAGCGTAAGGATGAGATTAGAGAAATAGGTTATTCCTTTAATCTTTCGTCTTTTATCCCTTTGTTCTTACCTCATGAAGCGATGAGTACGAAGCATTGGACGACAAAACCAATCATGAAGAAACGACAGATTTTATGACATGAGGGTATGAGGAAAACAAAAAAATAAATAAAAAATAAAAATAAAAAGTAGACTGGTTTATAGGTTGGAACAAAACACGGCGAGGAGAGGAGTGTCTGCAATGTAGCGAAGACAAACGATAAGAGGAAGGCAGGCGAAGAAGTATGTGTTAGAGAAATAGGCTCCTTCTCTCCTTTTTCTTCGTTCTTTTCTCTTGTTTTCTTTCCGTCTTTCGTGTTTCGTTTTCTGTGTATCAGTGTTTGTATTTAGTTATTCTTTCATTCTTTCTCTCACGCTCTCTTTCATTCCTTGCCTTTCCGTATCTTCTCTTGCTCCTTCTCTCTTTTCTTCTCTTTATTTCCCGTCCTCTTTACCCTCCCCCCTCCTCTCTCTCTCTCTCTCTCTCTCTCTCTCTCTCTCTCCCTCTCTCTCTCTCTCTCTCTCTCTCTCTCTCTCTCTCTCTCTCTCTCTGCATGTGTGTCTCTCTACCGATCTATCTATCCATCAGCCTATCCCGCCTCCTCTTCCTCCTCCTCCCTCGCTCCCTCCTACTCCTCCCAACCCCACACCCCAAATTTCTTCTCCCTCGCCCTCCCAACCTCCCTCTCGATACGAATCCAATACAAGGAACTTAACACCCACACGGCAATCACGCCAGGAAGAACGCGCGCTGGTCAGTTCCTTTTGTCCTTCAAAACAACGACGACGTAGAGAAAGTTTGGCAATACATCTCGCAGCAGGTGACGCAGAAGTGTCCGGGATGTTAGAAACGGGTGGACAATGCTGCAGATGCGTCGGTGGCTGAGGTCTCTGTGCGTCAGAAGAACAAGAGGCTGCAGAAGGAGTGGCGGAGAGTTGAGGGAAGTTATTGAGGAGCCAATGGGAGATAGATAGATAAAGAGAGAGAGAGAGAGAGAGAGAGAGAGAGAGAGAGAGAGAGAGAGAGAGAGAGAGAGAGAGAGAGAGAGAGAGAGGGGGGGGGGAGGGGAGAGAGAGAGAGAGAGCGAGAGAGAGAGAGAGAGAGAGAGAGAGAGAGAGAGAGAGAGAGAGAGAGAGAGAGAGAGAAAGAGAGAGAGAGAAAGAGAGAGAGAGAGAAGAGAGAGAGAGAGAGAGAGAGAGAGAGAGAGAGAGAGAGAGAGAGAGAGAGAGAGAGAGAGAGAGAGAGAGAGAGAGAGAAACAGAGACAGAAAGAGAGCGAGAGAATGAGGGAGATAACTTGCTTGTTAGATAAATAGATAGATAGATTCCATCTTAAGAAAAAAACTAGAATAGATGGGATGTAAAACAAACAAACATTGACAAAATGTAAAAAAGGACGTGGTAACAATCATTACATGATCTATGGATTACAAGTCATGAAAAACTATAATATCAACAAGAAAAAGTATTCATGTTACTTTCTTTTCCAAAGACCTAACAAATCTACACAAGCCAACCCACCAACAGTTAGAGATACAAAATACAATCAAACAAATAGATAAATTAAGAAAAAAGATCGAGACGCACCCAGGTTGCCCGAGATTGTTTGTTGACAAAGACCAAAGGAGAGGAAATTCACAAGACCCGCGGGATTAGTCGATCTAGTGCTGCTGTTCACTTCACTGACTGGAATGCATTAATGTCAATGATGTTTAAACACAGGGCGAAACCTTGTACTAGCTATCGTATACTTCGCTGGTTTTATTCACCGATTGTAGTAGTGTACTAGAGCAACAGATGAGATTATGCTGACTTAGATTATTCCGGTAGTTCT
>NC_061822.1:11184697-11189697 GCF_019202785.1 Penaeus chinensis
TTGTACTGTGATGTCAGATATTTTTTTATTTTTTATTACCATTTCTCAGTCTATTTCTCTTTCACTTATATCTCCTTCTTCTGTTTCTTCTCCCTTTTCCTTCTTCTATCACGATATCGTATGATATATAATTCATCACTAATTTGCGAAATAATCTCAATATTCATGAAAAGTCACAGCGATATATCGGTTGCGAAAACAGGAAGTAAAAAACATTCTTCTTTGCATGCTTTTTTATCATTGCAAAATGTTACTTGCACTTCGGTATTACCAAAGACTTACTTACTCCTAGGTTTCCAGTATCTGAAAAGGATGATATTTATTAATGTCCGTTATCACTCTCATGATACGTTTTGATAAATCCTCATTCTAATTTTTTAAAACATAAGAACTGATATATATTGTTTGTATTATTATTGTTTCCATTCTTGTCACGGTTATTTTAGCGTCATCATTATCCGTATTATTGTTATCATTATTGTTGTTGTTATCATTATTATTATTACGCTTATTATTATTGTGCTTATAATGATAATTATTATTGTTCTTAAAATAATAATTATTATTGTTATCATTATCATTATTTTCATTATCATTATTTTTTTGCCGTTATTGAGACCAGAATCTTTATTTTACAGACTCCTGCTCCGAACATTATTATATACAGGGTTCAACCAACAAACCCCAAATACAGAAAGCACAAAAAATGAAAAAAAAACTTTGCCGTAAGAGTAGCAATATAAATAAACATGACCATATACAGCCTCCCCTCTTATGAACAAACTAAACTGATTAAAAGTATAACAAAACTATTAATATAAGATAAATATACTCACTCATAAATTCATACGATATGACTGCCCTCTACAATAGGTAGTAAAATAGGTATTCAAACAAGACATGCTACCTCTCTACACGTCAACAGATCATATCCGGAAACAGGCTCAAGACGAATGCAAATCCGAGGACTGGATATCTGGAACCACCTACCACAAAATAGTTAAAACTTCTCCAGCTTCAAGACCTTCAGAATGAAATCGATGCAGCATCTTTTAAATTGCCAATGACATTAGCCATTTAAATGCAAAACCAAAACAATGTACCTCGTTTTCTAATGCTATCTTATTTCATAACTCCCCTATTCATGACCCTGCTATTTTTTTTTTTTTTTTTTTTTTTTTTTTTTCCATTGGAATGAAGTGGTTTGAATTTGCATTTGAAGTTTCATTATTATTGTTCACGTTATTACCATTATCATTATTATTGTTATCAGAATTATTGTTAACTTAATCGTCGTTGTTGTTGTTATTTATATCTTTATTTCAATAGTGTTATTATCATTCCCATATTGTCATCACTATCATTATTATCATCATCACTGTATATGCCATTGCTTTTATCATTGTTATTATTGCTATCATTAGTATTAATCTTATCATTATTACTATTATTATACTTTTTCATCACTATCATCATTATCATTATTATTATTATTATTATTATTATTATTATTATTATTATTATTATTATCATTATTATTACTATTTTTATTATCATTATTATTATTATTATTATTATTATTATTATCATTATTATTATTATCATTATTATTATTATTATCATCACCATCATCATCAGTATTATCATCACAATTATGATTATTATCAATTTCGTTATTATTTTTGTTATAATTATTGCCAAAATCATCATCATAATCATCATCATCACTATAATACTTCTTACTGTTATTACTATTATTATCATTATTATTATTACTAATACTGTTATTATTTGTATTATTATTTTTATTATTTTCACCATTATTATTGTTATCATTATTATTACTAATATTATTATCATTGTTATCATTGTTACCTTTTTGTCATCTTTACTACTTTTATTAATCGTAATTATCTTTATTATTATTGTTATTATTACCACTCTCTCCCTCTCTCTCTCGCTCTCTCTCTCTATCTATCTATCTATCTATCTATCTGTCTATCTCTCTTTCTATCTGTCTGTCTATCCATCTATCTGTTTTTTTCTCTCCGTTCTCTTCCCCCTTCCTCTCTCTCTCTCTCTCTCTCTCTCTCTCTCTCTCTCTCTCTCTCTCTCTCTCTCTCTTTCTCTCTCTCTCTCTCTCTCATTCTCAATCTCTGTCTCTGTCTCTCTCTCTCTCTCTCTCTCTCTCTCTCTCTCTCTCTCTCTCTCTCTCTCTCTCTCTCTCTCTCTCTCTCCCCCTCTCTCTCTCTCTCTCTCTCTCTCTCTCTCTCTCTCTCTCTCACTCTCTCTCTCTCTCTCTCTCTCTCTCTCTCTCTCTCTCTCTCTCTCTCTCCTTCTCTCTCTCTCTCTACCCCCTCTCTCTCTCTCTCTCTCTCTCTCTCTCTCTCCCTCTCTCTCTCTCTCTCTCTCTCTCTCTCTCTCTCTCTCTCTCTCTCTCTCTCTCTCTCTCTCTCTCTCTCTCTCCTCTCTCTCTCTCTCTCTCTCTCTCTCTCTCTCTCTCTCTCTCTCTCTCTCTCTCTCTCTCTCTCTCTCTCTCTCTTTCTCTCTCTCTCTCTCACTCTCTCTCTCTCTCTCTCTCTCTCTCTCTCTCTCTCTCTCTCTCTCTCTCTCTCTCTCTCTTTCTCTCTCTCTCTCTCACTCTCTCTCTCTCTCTCTCTCTCTCTCTCTCTCTCTCTCTCTCTCTCTCTCTGTCTCTCTCTCTCTCTCTCTCTCTCCCACACTTCTCACCCCCATTCCCTTACACTTATTTTTCATTCTCTCATCAACCTCTTCGACTTTTATTCTCTTTTCTTAATTATTCCAGGATGCCGTTAATGTAATAGTGTTCACGTCATTCTTTCCCTTTCTTCCCCTTTTCTTTTCTTTCTTTACTCGCACAGATAATTGAATTATGCAAGAGTAAATGTGGAGATGACTCTGCATACACCGTGTTTATTCCCTTTTCGCAGTCTTTCCCTCTTTCGTAACAGCGTGGGAATTTTAATCCGAAAATAGAGGAGATTTGGAGATAGGAGAGAATCGAAAGACGGGATGTGGATAGATAAATAACTGCGTCTGTTTGTTTTGGCATTAATCGTGAATTATTAGCAATGATGTAATTCTTGGTTTACATGTTCCTTTGATTATCACTATTACTTCATTATTATTATCAATATTATTATCATTATTGTTGCTATTATTATTATCTTAGTATTATTATTATTGTTGTTATTATTATTATTATTATTATTATTATTATTATTATTATTATTATTATTATTATTATTATTATTATTGTTGTTGTTGTTGTTGTTATTATCCTTATTATTACCGTTATCATTATTATTATCATTATTATTGTTGTTGTATTGTTATTGCTGTTATCACTACTATTATTATGATTATTATTATTAGTAGTAGTAGCAGTATTTCTACTATTATTATTATGACTATTACATTATCCTTATTATTACTACTATTATCATTATTGTCATTATCATCATTATTATCATTAATACTATTTTCATCACTATTATCGTCATTATTATCATTTTATTATTTTCATCACTATTATCTTATAACCGTTATCATCATTATTAACATTATTTATTTATATGTTTATCTAATTTTCGTGTTATTGTTACTTATATTGTTATTATTATTATCATAATTGTTATCACTATCAATATCAATATTATTTGTATTATTAACATCATGATTATTATTATCTGTATTATTATTATCATTATTATCATCACTATTATTATTACTGTTATTATCATTATTATCACTATTATTATTATTTTTATTATCATTTATTTTTGCTGTTATCATTGTTATTATTATTATTATCATTATTATCCTAATCATTATCATGGTTATCATCATCATTATTATTATTTCTATTGTTGATGTTATCATCATTATGATCATCATTATTATTATCAGCATTATTACTGTTGTTATTTTTGTTATTAATGTTATCACTTTTATTATTATTATCACTTTTGTTATTATTATCATTCTTATTACTGTTATCATTCCCATTATTATTATTATCACTGATAATAATAATAATTTTTCTTCTTCTTGTCATTATTATTATTATTATTATTATTATGACTATTATTTATATTATCGTCATCATTAACGTTATCCTCTTCATCCTCATCTTCATTATCATTATTATCGTCGCAATTACCGTAGCTATCGTTAATATCATCATTAGTGGTATGATCAGTGTTATCATTATTGCTATCGTTATATGTATCACCATTAATAATATAATCATTATTATAATCAGTATCATTTTTATTATCATTATAATTCTTATCATCATAATCATTGTTTTTAAGTGTTATCATTATTCTTATCGTCATCAAAACTATTGTTATTGTAAGTTACCTATATCACCATTTTATCATTTACGGTGTTTTTATTACTTTTATTGTGATTATTTTTTAATGATCATCATCATTGTTATTATCATAATCATTACACACACTGCGTTACTTCTTATTATTCTTATGATAACATATTTTCTTATAATCATCATCATTATTTACTTTGTTATTAATATTAAAGTTTTATTTTGATTATCATTATGTTTTATATATATATATATTTTTTTTACTTTTCTTGTTAATATTGTCATGACTTTTATCGTTATCGTTATTGTTGTTAAATTGTTATCGTTTAAGCCAATATTCATATTTGATATTTTTTATTGGCTTTTCATTATCATCGCATTCTGATTATCACTGTTATGATAATAATTATTTCCATTATCATCATTCATATTGATACTATCTACTATTATCATTATTTTTAAACTGCCTTTGTTATCTTTAATTATCCTACTGATAGAAGGGTGGAGTTGGGGGGAAAGAAGTGGATTATTTTAGGTGGTTAAATGATATGGAGAAACCTTAAGAATTAATATGGAGTGTAAAGATGTGGAGGAGCATGGTGGCGTTGAAGTAGGGAAGAGGGGAAGAAAAAAAGAGGGAAAGGGTAGG
>NC_061822.1:11204697-11207197 GCF_019202785.1 Penaeus chinensis
TATATATGTATATATATATATATATATATATATATATATATATATATATATATATATATATATATATATATATATATATATATATGTATATGTATATATATATATATATATATATATATATATATGTATACATACACACACACACACACACACACACACACACACACACACACACACACACACACACACATATATATATATATATATATATATATATATATATATATATATATATATATATATATATATATATATATATATATTTATATATATATACATATATATACATATATATATATATATATATATATATATATATATATATATATATATATATATATAAGTTCACACACAATATCAAAACATATGCATTTTTTCCTGAGAGAGAGAGAGAGAGAGAGAGAGAGACAGAGAGAGAGATCCAGTGAGAGAAAGAGAGAGAGACAGAGAGAAAGAGAGAAAGAGAGACAGAGAGACAGAGAGATCCAGTGAGAGAAATAGCATTATCCATGCTGAGTAAACTGCCTGCCCATCAGCGTAATTTACTTGCATATGCACATAATCAACAAAAATCTTGTCGCAAATGTCATGCACTGACGCAAATGCTGGCTTGCGGGGAATATGTGCGTGCCAAACGGTGACATGCATCCCGGAGTTATGCAACGGCCTCGGGAGATGAAATAAATATGTAAATGGGTTAATAATTTTGGTTGGTCTCTCCTAAGTGCATTTGCGTGAGCTTTCTCTCTTTCACTCTCTCTCTCTCTCTCTCTCTCTCTCTCTCTCTCTCTCTCTCTCTCTCTCTCTCTCTCTCTCTCTCTCTCTCTCTCTCTCTCTCTCTCTCTCTCTCTCTCTCTCTCTCTCTCTCTCTTTCTTTCTCTCTCTCTCTCACTCTCTTTTTCTCTTTCTTTCTCACAGACTCCATCGCCTTCTCCTCCTTCTCCCCCTCCTCCTCCTCCTCCTCTCCCCTCTCCTCTTCCTCTCGATCTTCTCCCTCCTCCTCCTTCCTCTTCTTTTCTCTTTTCGCCTCATTATCATGCTACTACTACTACTAGTAGTAGTAGTAGTGCTACTCCTGCTGCTGTCATTATTCCAACTATCTTACTTCCTTTATCTCCTCCTTCCTCGTTCTCCTCCTCTCCTCATCCTTCTCCCTCCTACTTTCAGTACACAGTACCAGGACAAGAGAAGCTGTCCATTATCATTACACATCAAAGAAATTCACAAAGAGTGTGTTAATTAAGTTATAATTTTGAGGGAGTTTTTGCTTTCTTTTTTCTTCATATCTACAAAATATTTTCTGAGATGGAAACTCAAGAAAAAGAAAGAGAAAAATAAAACCAAAATGACATACAAAAAAGACAAGACAAAGAAAAAGGATCGTTTCTCTCTTCTCTCTGTCTCCCTCTCCTGCTTCTGCTTTCCGAAACATTCTCCTCTTCCTCCTCTTTTTTGCCTACTACCTCCTCCTATTCTTCATACAGCCTCCTTCTCGTCTACCTCCTCTTAAACATCTTTCCGCCTCCTCTTCGTACTTCTTACAACCCTTATCCTTTATCCTTCTTCCTCCTCCTCCGTCTTCTCTTTCTGCTTCACCTCTTACCCCCCTCCGCCTCCCCCTCCCCCTCCTCCTCTTCCTCCTCCTCCTTCTCCTTCTCCTTTTCCTCCTTTTCCTCCCCCTCCCCCTCTTCCTCCTTTCCATCCCCCTCCCCTTCCTCCTCCCCTTCCTCTTCCCCCTAATCCTCCTTTTCCTCCTCCTCCTCCCCCTCCTCCACCCCCCTATCCTCCTTTTCCTCCTCCACCCCCTCCTCCACCCCTTATCCTCCTTCCTTTTCCTCTTCCTCCCACTCTTCCACCCTCCTATCCTCCTTCCTTTTCCTCCTCCTCACCCTCCTCCACCCCCCCATCCTCCTCCACCCCCCATCCTCCTCCACCCCCTCCTCCACCCCCCCATCCTCCTCCTCCTCCTCCTCTTCCTTCTCCCTCTCTTAACTCCTACTACAGCCCAACACCCTCCTCCTCACACACGCATATCTCACTCAGTCCCAAACCTGTGGCTGCCACTCTGTTTCGTCATCTTTAAAGACAAAATAATTGGTTCGGGAAAGTAGCTCAGGCAATCACGAGGTGTGGGAGGAAGAAGAAGACTCAGGGAAATACAAGATAAAAATATTGGAAGGGTGTGAGGAAATTGGATGAAGGAAGAAGAGAAAGAAAGAAAATTGTTATTATATTCTTGATTATTATTACCGGTATCGTCATCATTAACATTATTATTCTTATACTATTGTTATCATTGTTGTTACTATTATCAGTAATATTTTACCATTACTAATAGTACTGCAATCATTATTATTTAATTATTATTTCATCATTATCATTATCAATTTTATAATTATTACTAAAACTAATATTGTTATCATCTTTTACTATTATTATCAATATTATTAAGTATATTATCATAATGATTATTACTACCATTATTATTTTTACTTCAATT
>NC_061822.1:11212197-11214697 GCF_019202785.1 Penaeus chinensis
GAGAGAGAGGAGAGATGAAATAATTTAGAGAACAGCAGGATTTCCCCATTTAGAGCAGAAGGGCAAGCCTCCTTTCGGGATGATAAGGATCATACCTAAGCGTTCTTGCCTTTTATCGTTACAGAAACGTTCATGCGGAGTTATAGATATCGTTATTGAAATGTTTTGTAACTTGATATAGGTATCGTTAAAGGAAAGCTCCGTGGCGTGTTATAGATGTCGTTATAGAAACGTTATGGTATGAATGAGTATGGAGGCGTGGTATAGTTGTTTGGAGACGTGAAGTGACGTGTTGATATATCGCTTTTAGGAACGCCTTAGAAATATAAAGGGTCGTGCTATAGGTAAGGTATAGAAATTCTTCGTGTTGTTATCATATCTCGTTGTATGGATGTCCCGTATCATGTGTCAGATAACATTATAAAACCGTTCCGTAGCGCATTAGAAATATCGCAACTATCTTAAGGTAGCGTCTTATTTGCATCGATATTGGATTTTTTTTTTTTTTTACAAGAAATAAAAAAACTATTAAATCATTTAAGTGTTTTAGTTATTAACGTCCCACCATTGATTACGAGTCGGGATTCTATACGCGACTCTTTAAAGCTTTCGAATCATAACTTTACGACCCGGAAAAACCACGTCTCGGCCTAATGAGGATCCATAAATCCGATTCACACAAGGTCGCACCTTCTTGGAGCGCTAACGAAGATGAAGGAAGATTGTGTGCGAGGGAAACGGTCTTTAAGGTATACATGTTTTTGACATTTATTATTATTGTTATTATTATTGTTTGTATGTATCGATCGTGATATAATTTTTTTAGATGTATCGCTTATATATTCATTGTCTGTTATTATAATTGCTGTTATCCTTGTTATCCTTATCATTCATGGTTTATTGTTATCCTTTGTTGTTTCTCACCCATTGTTATTGTTTTAGTGATGGGAGTGTGAATAGAACATATCAATAGAGACATACGAGAGCGGTAAATTCGGCAGGGAGATGGAGTTAGAGAGGGCAAGTGGGGTAGGCTGCAGTATGGAGGGGGGGGGGGTGGTACGATATGGTCCCTGCAGTGGTTGAAAGTGGCTCCTTGGCGGCGGTCGGGCCTAAACTTCATATACCACTATGAGTATACGCCTGGGGGAACATTTTACATCTGGGGTCTCTTGGGTTCTCGGCTCACCCTTGACTCGCTGAGCGTACCCCCATCACCTCAACCACCACCACACCGGCTGTCCTCCATGAAACGGGCGAACTGAATGCGTTATCCCGACAGAGTGTCCCACCATAGAGCGTTCCACATCATAGGGAAGCTGTACCTCGGGAAGGGACGACGGAGCCGCGGTGGCATCCGCGGGGATCGATGGGGGGGCGCAGGACCACGCTGGATTCACCACCCCCACACACACACAAACACAAGTCACTCAGCAGCACGCCGTCCAAGGTGAAGGGGGTACCTAGGGGGGCTTCGAGCAAGGGGTGTACAGCTCGACTTCGGCGGCAAGCCTGCGCTCTGAGAGGTACAGACCATACGGAGGTGGCAGGAGGGAGGTACGGGCGGGGCAAGCAGCTGGGGCGGGCACGGGGCACCCGGGCCTGCGCGTACCGGCTGGGGGTTGGGCCGGCCTGTAAACAGGAAGGAGGACGAGCAGGAGACGAATTGACGATGGAGGGCCTTGGCGACTGCCGGGCGAGCGGCCACAGGGGGCTCGCCGAGCCACTCAAGTGACGGGTCTGGGGTGAATCGGCATGGCATGCACATCGCAGGCCCGGGGCCCGCAAGCGGCGCGGGAAGGGCTCACTGAGGCGGAGGTCATGTGCGCAGCGCCTCGTCTCACACTACTCCTCGAGAGCCAGGCGCGCCGCCATTCACCTCCTGGCGCCGACCGTTTCCTCACCGCACTCCGGGGCTCCCGCCAGTCGCGCCCGGGCCACACAATTAAATACGGGGCAAGGACAGTACAAGGGTGGCAAGAGACCAGGGCTACAAACTGCGGGTTGATAGAACCAGGACACACCAGGGCCTCGCCAATACCTGCAGCACGGCACGCGCCATGCCCCAAGGCCGCCCCCTTAACCTGGGTCGGCACCTAGCACCCAGATCTACCACGGGCCGCCACATTACCACGTCCGACCCGAGCCCCCGGGCCGCCACCTACGCCTCTTGGTCGCCCCCTCCTCCTCCCCTCGCACATATCACGTCTATACAAGCTCGTGTCCCTATCCGATTGCATAGTGTGTATAGATATAAGTTATCCCTTCGTTATTGTTGTGTGGTTCGTCGTCGGTTCAGCGCATAGATGCAGAGCACGTCGAGCGTGGGGTTTCTGGTGGTAGGTGGGCACGGTCATTGGACCCCCGCCGGGGGCTGCTTGTATGTCTGGGTCGGGGGTGGGGTGGTAGGGGGGTGTGGGGGCACGGGCGCGAGGGGACGGGAGAGGGGGCGGGGGTGGGGTGGGGTGGGGGGGGGGTGGGGGTGGGGGGCAGGAGCTTG
>NC_061822.1:11239697-11247197 GCF_019202785.1 Penaeus chinensis
TCGAATGCAAGATAAGTCCATTAACAACCATGATGAGGCATTGCTTGATTTTTTTTTTTTTTTTTTTTTTTTTTTAAGCATGATAACAACTTTCTAAAGGAAATCTTATAATAAGGTGGTACTTTGTTCATGAACATTTGGTATTTAATTGTCATTGGGAGTGTATCTCATCCGAGAAAATACTGTTAGATAGAAGGTAAAAAAACAAAACAAAAAAAACAATATAACTCACTTGTTTTTTTTTTATTTATTTATTTTTATTATTTTTTTTTTTTTTTTTTTACAAATTTCAGCCAAAACATGATGTAATCAAAATACATATCATAATGTGTAAAACTGCAGCTGCATTATACATATGATACACTCTCACAATAAATCTAAACAATGCTTTAGACAAAAGTGAAAAACGTATTGTCTTCAGCTCATTTGGAGGCCCCCTTGGAAAGCTGAGGGGATGGGGAGGGGGCAGTGCTCCCTTCTCCCCCCCCCCCCCCCGCCCTGAAAAATTGCCATTTGACAATAGTGCTAATAATGATCATGGTAGCGACAGTGATAATTTGAATGGTAATCT
This sequence comes from Penaeus chinensis, assembly GCF_019202785.1. Classification (NCBI taxonomy): domain Eukaryota; kingdom Metazoa; phylum Arthropoda; class Malacostraca; order Decapoda; family Penaeidae; genus Penaeus; species Penaeus chinensis. The sequence goes on from NC_061822.1 coordinate 11,240,269, forward strand.
TAATTATCATTATTATTATTATACAAATGATAACAATGATAGTGATATTACTACTCTAACGATCGCTACTACCATTATGAATACTAATAGTAATGATGATAATGTCCACGATCCAAATATCATAATGGTAATAACAATCAAACATGATCAAAACGGAATTAATTTTCTCCCAAATCGAATTTATGGTACTAGAAAATATTGACAAATTCCCCAGAGTATTGCGAGCTAAAAGATGAATTATCCAACAAAAAAATAACTCATTTCGGTCTATTAGTGATGACTGTCTATTGGCTTTTGCAGGGATGGTGATTGATTGTCTGTAGGAAGGTGGGGGGGGGGATGATGGAGTTTATGAATGTTGGTGATGAAGATAATGATGATAGTGATGGGGAGGATGTTAATGCGGATAGTGATGGTGATGAAGATAATGATGATAGTGATGGTGTGGATGTTAATACTGATAGTGATGGTGATGATGACAATGGTGATAGTGATGGTGAGGATGTTTGATACTGATTGTGATGGTAATGATAATGATGATAGTGATGGTGATAATGATGATAGGGATGGTGATGTTGATGATTGTAATGGTGATAATGATAAGGGTAATAGTAATGGTGATAAGGATTTTGATGATAGTGATGGTAATGATTATTATGGTGATGGCATGCGGGTTGTGTATATGATAGCATTATTATATGCATGTGATGATGTGATAACAGTATTGGTGTATATAAATCATGATGATATTATTACATACAGCAATACTATCAGTCATTCCTACAACTCACAGATAGTGACGGGGAAAGTGATAGTGATGAAGTTAAAGATGAGGATGAAGAGTAGGATGATGAGGGTAATAATGATAGTAATGATAATGATAACAATATCAATAATGATAATCAATAAGGAAACAATAATAGTGACGAAAATCTTAGGGAAACAAACATTGTGAAAATAAAATAATAACAACAGTGTTAACAGTAACGACACTACCACCATTCCTAACAACGATGACAAATGTAATAATGATAACAAAAAATCAACACTGAAAATAACAACAATACGAAGAACATCTCGCATAAAAGCCCCCTGCCCTGTCAAAAGGGGGCTTAGACACGAGCGCACCATTTCTGTGTTGAAAGAGAGGCCTGTAAGGTTAAAGGTCACGCTTGCATAGGCCGAGCGGAAAGGAGGAGCATCCCGGCGCGTGTACACCTGCGCCGCCCACACCTGCATGGGCGTGGAGCTTCCATTGAGCTTTTGTGTGTGTGGGTTTTGGGAGTGGGTGGCGGGTGGGAGAGAGGAGGGGGGGGAGGGGAAAGGGGGGAGGGGATTGATTGAGAAGGGGGGGGGGTACTAAGGGGAAAAGGGGGGGTAGCAGGAAAGAGGAAAGGGGTTGGAAATGCGTTTGGGGAGGAAGGAGAAAAGGAGAGGAGAAGGGAGATATGGAGGAGAAATAAGAGGACTAGGAAGAGGAGGAACAAAGGGAAAGAGAAAGAATAGGAGAAAAAGATGGAGGAAACATGCGAGTATCGATGTAATGGAAGGGGGAGGAGGAAAAAGAATACATAAATAAATTAATTAATAGATAAACAGAATTTTAAAAAAAACAAGAAAAAAGAAGACGAAAGCAGAATGAGGAGGAGGAGGAGGAGGAGGAGGAGGAGGAACAGGGAACGCCTAGATGATGACGTCACGCGGGTGGAAGCAGCAGCAGCAGAGTGACGTCATAACTCGGTGTCATGGCGTGTCTCGGAATAATGCGATAATGATTTCACATCGCAGCATCGACGAGCGGCTCTGGTGACGACATGCAGTGCCTGGCCGAGCGTCATGAATATCGTATTTTGTTTAAATTGTCACCGAAGGAAAGGGAGAGGGGAGGGAGGGAGGGAGGGAGGGAGAGAGATAGGGAGGGAAGAAGGGAGGGAAGGAGAGAGAGAGGGGGAAAGGGAGGGAAAAGGAAGAGAGGGAGGGAGAGTGAGGGATGGAGGTAATAGAGGGACCGAATAAGGGATGAATGGAAGGGAGAGAGAGGAAGAGGGAGCGGGAAAGAATGAAAAGAGGGAAGGGAGGATACGAGAAAAGGGAAGGGAGCGGTAAACAGAACGATGAAGAGAGAGAACAGGAAGAGAGTGGGATAAAAGGAGTAATAGAGGGAAGTGAATTAAGGAAGGACTAACAAACAGGAGAGATAGATAGATACATAGAGAGAGAGAGAGAGAGAGAGAGAGAGAGAGAGAGAGAGAGAGAGAGAAAGAGAGAGAGAGAGAGAGAGAGAGAGAGAGAGAGAGAGAGAGAGAGAGAGAGAGAGAGAGAGAGAGAGAGAAAGATAGGCATACAGACAAAAAAAAAAAAAAAACATCCAGACAACAGACGGACAAGTAGACACATGCAAACAGGCAGACAGACACATGCCCAAAGGGAGGGGGACATGCGAACTTTTATATTCTAATAAATACAGAGAGGGAGAGGAACAGGAGGATGACTGTCAGGAGGCATGAGAATAAGAATAAAGAAGAGAGGTGGAAAGTTAGAAAATAAAAAGACAATAACGCTGAAAATATTTTAAACAGAAGAGAAGACAAAAGAAGAGAAGAGCAAGAGAGAAGAGTAAGAAGAAAAAGAACGAATGAGAGAACCAAAAGACACAGGAGGATCTCACGACACAAAGAGCACGCTGAATAAAGAAGGGAAATGAAAGCAGGAGATGAAAGAAAAGGAGAAGGGAAGAAAGGGCCACTTTACACAGCACCTTTGGTTAACTTGAGGGAGTGACGACTGAAGTTGACTTTGCAATTGAGCTCACTACACAAGTGAGGCTGGCTGTACACTAACACATCCTGAATATGAGAATTATGAGAACGACAATGAGAATTTATGAGGACAACGAGCTCTATGAGAGGGAAAAGAGCTTTTTGAATAAGCATTCTAGTGAGGCTTTTGTCCAGGTCAATAACATGTGTTTGAAGGAAGACACAGAAATTGATAAAGAAATAGATAGATAGATAGAGAGAGAGAGAGAGAGAGAGAGAGAGAGAGAGAGAGAGAGAGAGAGAGAGAGAGACCCTTTTGTGTATTCCAGGGATTTTTCAGCTGAACTGATACATCCACTCTCACTGTCCACTTTGGAAGCAGTCGAAATTTTAATTATCATGAGAAGCATTACATGTTATTTCTCACAACACACACACACACGCACACACACAGACATACACACACACACACACACACACACACACACACATACATACATACACACACACACACACACACACACACACACACACACACACACACACACACACACACACACACAAAACACACACACACACACACACACACAGACACACACACACGCACAAAGGAACAATCTCTAATACACTCTAAAAGATACATAAGCATTTAAAAACAAACATCCTGGAACTTTTTTTACAATGCACAGATGGTGTAACTTCCATGAATGGCGTTTATCTACGTTAGTTTACACGAGATTTCACTGCAAAATTTAACGTACAGGTTTAGAAATTGCCCTTATTTATAGGCTATCGGTGGCTACCATGAATTCCAACGAGCATGAACCATACTGCACTTCCATGGTTTTCCGTGACAGCCTATAACAGTGTTCTTGGAAGCGTCCTGCCGATAAATCTCGTGGAATGGTTATTGACAAGAATGCTAGCGAGAGGGGAAGGCAAAAATAGATAAACAAATAAATAGTATAGCAAAATATTGATGAATTGCAAAGTTGATACATATATAGACAAATTAATAAATAAATATACATATAAATATACTTAGATGTGTAAATGCAATATCGTAAAAAATGGCAGTTTACGAGAAAAAAAAAATGTATTGTTCAGTAAACTTACATCGTGGAGATCTAGTGTGGTATCCCTTCCCTCCCCCCTCTCCGCCAAAAAAAAAAATAAAGAAATAAAAGACTTATGAAATATTAACTTAGGAAATAACTGAATGTTGCAGGATAGATCGGAAAGCTAGCAAAGGTTAATCCAAAAATGCACACGAATGGATTTTTCTCTCTCTCTTTCCGTGATCCACACTTTCACACAATAGTCATGGCAGTAAGTACAATTTAAATCTTAGTTGTTGATGCGCGATGATCCTACAGTACTACAGCTATAGAAATCGTAAGGAGGGAGAGAAAAGTAAGCAGGGAGAGGAAGTGGGAGGGAAAGGGAAGAGAAGAGTATAAAGAGGAGAATGTAAAAGGGGGGGAAAAGAGAGACGGCGCGTGAAGTTTAGGCTAATCAAGTGTCATTTTGAATATTTGTATCAAATGGCTTGGTTGTCAAGTAATCTATTCTCTTTGCGGGAATCCTGTGTCGTATGGCTTGCACTGAGATAAGCACTGATAAAATCTTCATGTATTGTATAAGTACATCTATACATACATATATACTAACATACACACACACACACACACACACACACACACACACACACACACACACACACACACACACACACACACACACACATACACACACACATACACACACACACCCAAACAAACACACATCCTACACCCTAACTCTTACACACACACTTACACACCATTCATCTCCATAATCGTCACAGCAACAACATCAGCAAATATTTACCAATCTCCTACCTCCTCCCAGGAATGAGGGAGAAACTCCTCCCTTAAAACTACGTCGCCCTCAAGCACGCCATTTCTCGTGTTCTTTGCCCTCCCCTTCTTTCCCGCATGTACCTATCTTCATTACCCGGCTCCCGACTCGTCCAAGATGCACCGAGATCAAGGACCTTTTGGAAGAATTCTGTTTTTATTTATGTATTTATTTATTTGATCTATTTTTGTATATGCAAATTCAGGTGTTTGTTCATTCGTGTATCTCTTTTTGAAAATCTTTCTTTGGTTGATTTGTTCCATATTGCTTTCTTTAATATGCATTTAGGCTGTTTTTGATAAATCATGATAATAAGGTAGTAGTGATGCTGAAGATGATAATAACAATAAAGAAAATACAATACTCATAATTTTTATATGATACGTGGATTATAATGATACTGATGATAATATTCAAAATGATACTGATTAAAAGATACTGCAACAATGATGACAATAGTAACAATGGTTATAACGAGGATAATTGTGAAATATATATTAAAATTATACACAAATAAGACAATAACAAAACGTCGACCTCTCTTGTTCCACGCGACCTTCCCGCATCTCATTAAAACAACGAAAACAAAGAAAACAAACACAACAACGAAAGTAATTTATTTGTCCCTCCGGCTTCCTTCCCATCGACTCAGGAAGACACTCAGAGCCTCAGCCTACTCCTTCTTCCTTTCCTTGAGGCTCTAGGAAGAAGGTCAAGGAATAGTGTGTTGTGTTGTGCATGGCAGTTTGGTGGCGAAGGAGGAGGTGGAGCAGGGGGAGAGGAGATGGGAGGGAGGGAGAGAGGGAGGGGAGGAGAATGAAGGAAGAAATAAGAGAGTATGAGGGAGTAAGGGATGGTACAAGGAAGAAAGGAAAGGGCGATTGTGGGAAAGGAATGGGATCACACATACATACACATACACACACTCACACACACGTACACACTTACAGACACAAGCAGACGCATACAACACACACTTACACACACACACATGCATGCACAAAGTTCCCGGACTGGACTCTGTAGAAAGCAAGTCAGTCGCCATCGAATCAATGTATGTCTTAAGGTTATTTGCACAGGTTTGAGGAAGCGAACGACCTTTTTTTTTTAGTCTGGCGAGTTTTTTTTTTTTTTTTTCCTTTTTTGTTTCTTTTTTTTCCTTTCTAAAACGTTAAAATTTTATCACTTCGCAATCTGCTCTTCTTTGGATTACATAAAGATATTACATAAGAGAAATTATATTTTAAGGCTTCTATAAGGCGCTTAGGTGGATATATATATATATATATATATATATATATATATATATATATATATATATAAAGAAAGAGAGAGAGAGAGAGAGAGAGAGAGAGAGAGATAAAGAGAGAGGGACAGAGAGAGAGACGTTATTTATTTATTTATTTGCTCACACACACTCACACAAACAAACACTTTCTTCCATAAAGGCCAACAGTTATCTTTGGAAACTGCTTTATCTTGAGAATATGACGAGACAGGTAAGAGCTGATTGATAAGGAAGTAAATGTTATTCAAAAACTTTAGGAAAGTGTGCAGATTAGCAGGGAAGTTTTAATGGGACACTGACAACTTTATAGACAGGTATGGGGAGGAGCATAAGGTAAAATCATTAATAAAAGTTGGTAGATAGAAAGTGATGAGAGTAGCGCAGTACGTGAGGGGGGTGGAAGAGAGGGACGAACGATAAAGGGAGGGATAAAGAGGGAGAAAGGAAAGAATGGAGTGGTAAACAAGGAGGAGCTTGTGGAGAGAGGAGGATCATAGGGTGGAAGAAGGCGGGGCAGGGTGGAGATCGGGCGTGGGGGGGGGGGGGGGGAGGAGGAAGGGGAAAGAGAATTTGCAGGGAAGGTGGGGATCAGACGAGAAGGGGGCAACATGCAAGTGGAGGGAAGGGGAAGTACAGAGGAGGGTATACAGGTAGGGAAGCATAGATAGGGGGGGGGGAAGAAAGGGCGAAGCGGGTAGGGAAAATGGGAGGGAAAGATACAGGCAGGGAGAGGGAGGGAAGGGGAGGAAACAAACAGAAAGGGCCAGGCAGGGTGGAGGAAGTGAAGGGGGGAGGACGAGGCAGGGTGAAGAGGGTGGGGAGAATGGCAGGGAAAGAGGACATGCAGGGAAGTCGAGGCAGGGTGGAGGAAGTGGAGGGGGAGAGGAGGGGAAAGGGAGGGGACAAGCAGGGAGGGCGAGGCAGGGTGGAGAAAGCGAGGGGGAGAGGAGGGGAAAGGGAGGGGACAAGCGGGGAGGGCGAGG
>NC_061822.1:11262197-11264697 GCF_019202785.1 Penaeus chinensis
GATAATGATATTAATAAAAATAAGAATGATAATGATAATAATGATAATGATTGTAATGATATCGATGATAATAATCATAATAATGACACTACCAACGCCTCTCGATCAATCAAACTAGCAGTGCAAACAGAAATTATATGTATGATTATATTTTGCACGCACTGCAGCGCCATCTTCTGACTTTTTCGCTTGCAAAAATATGTACGGTATTTATGATAATCATTACCATTAGTGTTATTATTGTTGTTGTTGTTGTTGATGTTCCTATTACCATTATCATTATCACTGTCGTTATTATTACTATTATTGTTGTTATTGTTTTCATTTTTATCATTATGATTGTTGTTACTATTATTTATATTGTTACTATCATTATTGTTGTTTTTATTATTATTATTATTATCATTATTATCATCTTCATCATCATCATCATCTTTTTTAATCATTCTTAGTGTGTTGTCCGGAGGTTTTGCAGACATTATGTAAACAGCAAATGCCGCTCACTCCTTTGGGTGTAACATTATCATAATATAATGTTCACGGACTCTCAACTTGTCGTTCGTATGTTGTTATTGTTTATTGTTGTATTTCTGTGTCTGGATGCGTGTGTGTGTGTGTGTGTATGTGTATGTGTGTGTGTGTGTGTGTGTGTGTGTGTGTGTGTGTGTGTGTGTGTGTGTGTGTGTGTGTGTGTCTGTCCGTGTCTGTGTGTTTGTGGGTGTATGCTTTTATGTGTGTGTGTGTGTGTGTCTGTGTCTGTGTCTGTGTCTGTGTGTTTGTGTGTATATGCTTTAATGTGTGTGTGTGTGTGTGTTTGTGTGTATATGCTTTTATGTGTATGTGTGTGTGTGTGTGTGTCTGTCTGTGTCTGTATGTTTGTGTGTGTATGCTTTTATGTGTGTGTGTGTGTGTGTGTATGTGTGTGTGTGTGTGTGTGTGTGTGTGTGTCTGTCTGTGTGTCTGTCTGTGTCTGTATGTTTGTGTGTGTATGCTTTTATGTGTGTGTGTGTGTGTATGTGTGTGTGTGTGTGTGTGTGTGTGTCTGTCTGTGTCTCTGTCTGTGTCTGTATCTGTGTCTGTGTTTGTGTGTGTATGCTTGTATGTGTGTGTGTGTGTGTGTGTGTGTGTGTGTGTGTGTGTGTGTAGTGTAAACCTTTCCACATATGCATGATCTGCTGCAGCTACTTCACACCCAGTACTATTTCATGACCTTCATCACCACAAATGCCATCTTCATGACGCTCTCCCCCAAGAAGAAGAAGAAGGAAAAGAAAAAAAAAGAAAAGTAATGAAAATAAGAAGGAAAAAAGAAGATTAAGAATAAAAAGGCGAAGTGGAAAAGGAAGACGAAAAAGAAAACGAGAAAAAACAGAAAAAAAGATAAAAAGAAAAAAGAAAAAGAAGAAGAAAGGTTGTCCCCCATATCTACTTCGTTATTCACTTGTTTTGAATCCTCACCGCAACATTAAAGTAGCGACCCCTTCCCTTCGTCCCCTCCAACCACCCCCCCTCCCCCTCTTTCTAACCCCAGCCCCTCCCTCTCAACCTCCCTCACCTTCCCCTACCCTTGCCCCTAATGCTCCCTTTCCCCCACCCCTACCCTCCACCCCCAACCCTCGCTTTCCCCCACCCCCCTCCCCTGTCCCGAACCCTCAACTTCCCCTACCCCTGCCCCAAACTATAACCTTCACCCACCCCCACCCCCTGCCCCTAACCCGTACTTCTCCTCACCCACCACCCCATACCCCCAACCCTCGCGTTCCCCAACCCCCTTCCCTGTCCCTAACCCTTCCTCCCCCCCCACCCTTGCCCCTAACCCTCGTTTTCCCCCCTACCCCAACCCTTTCCCCCACCCCCACCCCCCAGCGCACGCACTGTACCGCTCTCTACACATCTACTAATTCATTCCCACTCTCGCGCGTCTGTACTTACTGCCAATGAAACTACTTTGATATTCAGCGACTGCGACAACGACTGGTACGACCGCTACGACTACTAGGGAGGGAGAAAGAGGGAGAGGGAGCGAAGCAGGGAGACAAAAAGAAGGGGAAAAAATAGGGGGGAGAAAGAGAGAGAGGGTGAGAAGCAGGGAGACAAAAAAAAAGAACATTAGGGGGGAGAAAGAGAGAGTGGATGTGAAGGAGAGAGACAAAAAGAAGGAAAATTAGGGGGGAGAAAGAGAGAGAGGGAGCGAAGCAGGGAGACAAAAAGAAGGGAAAAAAATAGGGGGGAGAAAGAGAGAGAGGGTGAGAAGCAGTGAGACAAAAAAAGAAAAGAAAATTAGGGGGGAGAAAGAGAGAGAGGATGTGAAGGAGGAGACAAAAAGGAGGAAAAAATAGGGGGAGAAAGAGAGAGAGGGTGTGAAGGAGGGAAACAAAAAGAAGGAAAAAAAATAGGGGGGAGAAAGAGAGAGAAGGTGTGAAGGAGGAGACAAAAAGAAGGAAAAAAATAGGGGGGAGAAAGAGAGAGAGGGTGTGAAGGAGGAGACAAAAAGAAGGGG
>NC_061822.1:11304697-11307197 GCF_019202785.1 Penaeus chinensis
ATCTTACGTAAGCACTAAAAGCAATCGATGAATTACTTGGTTCTTACTACGAGATCAATATCACCCCCCCTCCCTCTCCCTCTCCCCCTCCCCTCCCCAACATCCCAGATTCCCTCCCCGTTCCCCTCCCATTGCCCCCCCAACATCCTCAGCCCCCCCCCCCATCCCTACCCCCTACCTTCACCCCAAAGCTGTGTCTCCAGGAATGCCGGGGACGGAGAAGGAAGGGGAAGAGGAAGAGGAAGAGGAGAGGAAGGGCAGATTGGAGAAGCGACAGGAAGAAGGGCGGACGGAATGGGAGAAGGGAAAGAGAGAGAGAGAGAAAGAAAGAACGAGAATTTCGCTGAGATGATGGAGATAATGACCAGAACCAAGAGCGAGGGAGTTGATGGAGCGAAGAAAGGACATAGGAGAGGTTAAGAGGTCGAAGGAGGACGTTGCTAGTCTTTCTCAGTCTCTCTCTCGATCTTCATTTCTCTCCTCTTCCTCTCTTTCTTGATCTTCATTTATCTCGTCTTCCTCTCTTTCATTTCATTTTTCTCCTTTCCCTGTCACGTTGATGTTATTTTCTTTCCTTTTATTATCTAATCTTTGTTTCTCTTTATCTCTCTCTCTCTCTCTTCCCCCCCCCCCTCTCTCTCTCTCTCTTCCCCCCCCCCTCTCTCTCTCTCTCTCTCTCTCTCTCTCTCTTTCTTTCTCTCTCTCTCTCTCTCTCTCTCTCTCTCTCTCTCTCTCTCTCTCTCTCTCTCTCTCTCTCTCTCTCTCTCTCTCTCTAGCTCTTCCTCCATCCGTCTGTCCCTCTTATTTTCTTCCTTATTTTTTTATTATCTTCCAATCATAGATAATAGCCTAGGTATAACATATTAAATCCAAGTGATTGAGCAGGAAAAAGAGAGAATGAGAAAGAGAAAAATTGATAGAGGATAGAAGGAACGTCGATATTGGCTGCGTCGAAAGAAGAAGAAACGATAACCGGAAGATACTGAGTAATCGTGAAGTAAAATGAGAGGGACGAAGAGAAAAGAAATAAGATGAAGCAGATAAAATGCGATAAGGCGAGATAGAATGGAAATATAAAATAATGATAATGGCAGTGATAAGAATAGCGATAATGATAATAATTATGATAATAGTAATGAAAATAATATTAATAATGATAGTAATGAGAATAATAATAGTAAGAAAAAATTCAATTTTGATAAAATTGATAATAATAAAGATGATATTAGTAATGATGATAACGATAATAATCTCTATGGTAGTAATGATAATGATGATAACAATAACAATAAGTACTAGAAATATAATGATGATAAAAGAATAAGATATTAATGATAAGATAATAACAAAATGATAAGACCAATAAAGAAAATAATGATAATGATAAGTAGCAGTAGTAATTATGATAATAACAGTATACGCAACAGTAACAGTATAAGTAACAGTAGTAATGTCACCAACAACAATGACAATAACATCAACAATGATAACAACATAAATGATATTTACAGTGAAAATTATACCTAGAAAAAAATAATATATAAAGAAAAAGACAAACAAAATTTAAGCCGACCAAAGCAGCGGCTGAATGTAATTAACGCAGATGAAAGTTTGATTAATAAACATGAGCAAATTATCTTGATAGTGCACACCGTTCCATATGGGAAACTTCTGAATATGCATGACAGTTGGGAGAAGCGTGCAGTCATGCGAGAAAGGCTAAACATGGTAATTAATAATAATGAAGTAAATGTGTGGAGAGAGAGAGAGAGAGAGAGAGAGAGAGAGAGAGAGAGAGAGAGAGAGAGAGAGAGAGAGAGAGAGAGAGAGAGAGAGAGAGAGGAAGAGAGAGAAAGAGACAGAGGGAAGGAGGTGAGGGGTGGAAAGGTTAGAGAGATACAGAAAGATAGACAGATAGATAAGTAGAGATAGACAGATAGATAGAGATATAGAGATAGAAAGAAAGATAGGCAGATAGGTAGATACAGATAGACAGACAGAGAGAGAAACAGAGATAGAAAGAAAGATAGACAGATAGATAGGTAGAGATAGGCAGATAGATAGAAAGATAGAAAGAAAGAAAGGTAGTGAGATAGATACAGATATACAGACAGACAGAGATATAGAAAGAAAGAAAGATAGATAGATGGATAGATAGATAGATAGATAGAGAGAGAGAGAGAGAGAGAGAGAGAGAGAGAGAGAGAGCGAGAGAGAGAGAGAGAGAGAGAGAGAGAAGAGAGAGAGAGAGAGAGAGAGAGAGAGAGAGAGAGAGAAGAGAGAGAGAGAGAGAGAGAGAGAGCCAACGTGTCTGTTTGGCCTTATGGCACAATTAACACTTTCATTCGTTAGCTGTTGTCGTGTCGTGTACCTTGGGGCGACAAGCGGAGAGATATGATTGTTTGCCCTTTAGGTGTATTAATGTTATCATAATTATGATTATTATGCTGTTAATGTTCTTATAACTATTATCATTACTGTCTTATTTATTCTATTACTA
>NC_061822.1:11312197-11319697 GCF_019202785.1 Penaeus chinensis
CCCTGATAGCCTTCCCTTCCCCCCCCCCCCCCCTCCAAGTCCAATCCTAACATAGTCCCTTGCCCCATTTCTCCTCTCCTTTGCCTCTTCCATCCCTTGCCCTTTCTCTCCTTCACTTCCCAGCCTCACCCTTTCTCCCTATTCTCTTCTCTCCCTACGCTCTCACTTTCTCTCCCCTTTCTTTCCTTTTTCTCCCCCTTTCCTTTCTTTTTCTCTCCCTAAACTCTCACTTTCCCCTCACTTTCCCCTCATTTCCCCTCCCTTCTCTTTTCTCTTTCTGCCCTTACCTTCCCCCCCCCCTTTCCCCACCCCTCCCTTTCTCCTCCACTCCACTCTTTAACCATCTTTCTCTCCCTTCTTTTCGACCCTCCACCTTCCTTTCCCCTCCTCTTCGCTACCTAACCCTTTTATCCTCTCTTGTCCCCCTTCCTTTCCCCTCCTCTCCCATCTCCCCTCTCCTTTCATCTCCTCTTCCCTCTCTAACCCTCTCTTTCCCCTCTCTCCTCCCCTTTTCTCTAATTTCCACTCCACATTATAACCCTTTCTCTTCTTTCTTCTCGACCTTCCCCCTCCCTTTCCCCTACCCTCCCTAACCTTCTTCCTCCTGCCCATCTTCCTTTCCCTCCTCTCCCCTCTTTTTTCCCTTTCTCTCCCTTCGACTCCCCCTTCCTTTCCCTCCTCTCTCCCCTCCAACCCCTTTGCTCTTCTTCCCCTCTCCCACTTTCCCCTCTTATCTCCCCTTACTAACCCTCTGTCTCCCTTCAACCCCGTCTCCCTTTCCCCTCCCCCCTTTCCTTTCCCTTCTCTCGCTTTTCTACCCTATCTCCCCCCTTCCTTTCCCCTTTCTACCCCTCTCTTTCTCCTCCCTCCACTTCCTTTTCTTCATCTCCCCTCTCAAACCCCCTCTCTCTCCTCCTACCCCCCCCCCCCTTCCTTTCCTTCCTCTCCCTTTTCTATTCCCCTCTCTCCCCTCCTCCTCCCTTCCTTTCCTACCTATCCCCTCTCTCTCCCCTCCCCCCCCCCTTCCTTTCCCTCTTTTCCCCTCTCTACCCTCTTCCTTCCAAAGCGGGGGACGGTGGATCGACACTGGTTATCGACATCACAACTCAGGCTGTTGGTAAGAATGCAAGTCTTGTCCCGTTAATGAAATCGGTGATACATGCGTGGGACTCGGCAGATGGTGTTCCTCTTCCTCCTCCTCTTCCCTCCCCCTCCCCCCTCTCTGCCTTCCTCCTGACCTTGCTTGCTTTCCTTCTCCCCTTCTCTTCTCTCTCACCCTCCCTTTCTTCCTCATGCACTTGCTCCTCCCCCCCCCCCCCCCCCGCTCTTCCATCCCACTCACTCTCTATTTCTCCCCTTTTTTTTGCTTCCCTTTGCCTTCCTCTTTCCCTTCCTTGACCTCTCCTTCCCTCCTTCCTTTGGGTCCACTTCTTTCTTTGCTTTCTTTCCCTTTTTCCCTTTCCATTCTCCGCCTAAGATTGTCTTTTCCCTCCTCTTCCTTCTCTTCTTTGTCTTCATACCTTGTCTTCCCCTTTACCTTCGTTCAAGTCTTCTCCTCTCCCTTTATCTGTCCTCCTTTCCCCGGTCCCCAACTTTCCCATCTTGCTTTGTCCTTTTTCTCTTTTTCTCTCCCTTCATTTTTTGTCCTCTCCCTCTTTTTCTATTCCCTTCCTCCTTATCGTCCCATCACTCCTCTTCCTCTCCTTCCCTTTCCTTCCCTTCCTTTCTTTCTTCCATATCGTATCGCATATTATCACACAAATTCTCTTTCTCTCTGTTTTCTCTTTGCCAACCCCCTCCCCTCTTGTGCCCTCTTTATCGCCCTCTTCTCTCCTTTACCTATCCCTTCCCCCCCCCCCCCTAACCTTTGCTTTACAACTCCACTCTTCCACTCTTCCCCTCCATCTCCTGACATTGCCCTCCATATGCAATTCTTTCTCTTTTTAACTCCCCCCTCCCCCCCGACTTCATTTTTCCTCGTGTTCCTCCACCTCTCTCGTTTTGCCTCCTCTCCCATTCCCTCTACCCCCCTTCCTTTTCCTCACCCAACTTTATTTTCTCTCTCCCACCGTATCCTTTTTCCTTTTCTTCCCTCCCCCTCCCCTCACCTTTTCCTCTCTCCTCCCCCGTAAGCAGAGGGGAGTAGGGAGAATGTTATTAAAGGATAGTGAATATTTCGCCTTCTTTAAATTCTTTTGCTAATCTATATTGTTATGAAAATTGCTATTTACCTTCCCCCCAAAAGGTAACAAAATGAAATAACAAAATATAATAATAATAATAATAATGATAATGATAATAATGATGATGATAATAATAACAATAATAACAATAATAATAATAATAATAATAATAATAATAATAATAATAAAATGAAATAACAAAATATGATGATAATAATAATGATAATGATAATGATTATAATAATAATAAAATGAAATAACAAAATATGATGATAATAATAATGATAATGATAATGATTTTAATAATAATAATAATAATAACAATAACAATAATAATAATAATGATAATGATAATGATTTTAATAATAATAATAATAATAACAATAACAATAATAATAATAATAATAATAATAATAATAATAATGATAATAATAATTACAATAATGATAATAATAATAATTATCATAATAAAAATGATAATAATGATAATAATAATTATTATCATTACTATAATTATAATAATGATAATACTCATAATGATAACAGTAACAGTAATAATAACGATAATAATAACTATAATAATAATAATAATAACAATAATAAAAATAATAAAAATGATAATGATAAAGCATACGACAGCGAAAACAGAAAACGTGTGACAGAAAAAAAATTAGCGTCAACTTTGATAAATGAACAATATCTCTGTTTTACTCTCTAAAACATTAATTAAGCAGTGGCCAGAAAAGAAAACAAAGACTGCATTTTGATTTCTGAATTAGAAGAAAAAAAAAAAAGCGTGACCTGTTTATATGAACTTTTGATATTTTGATACTGTTATTATTATTATCAATATCATTGTTAATGTTGTTGTTATCATTGTTGTTATCATTGTTGTTATTACCATTATTATTATTATTATTATCAGTATCATTATAATTATAATTTCCATCATCATCATTATAATTATCATCATCATCATCATCATCATTATCATTATCATTATCATTATTACCATTATTATTATTATTATCATTATTATTATTTTTATCATTATCATTATTGCTATTATTATTATTATTATTATTATTATTATTATTATTATTATCATTATTATTATTACTATTATTATTATTATTATTATTGCTATTATTATCATACTATTATCATTAGTATTATCACAATTAGTAGTAGTAGTAGTTGTTGTTGTTGTAACTGTAGTATTTGCACTATTACTATTATAGTTACCATTATTATCATTATTGCTACTATTGCTATCATTATTATCGCCATTATAATCGTTATTAGCATCCCCATTATTAGTAGTAGTATTGTTATTGTTATTATTACTACTACTACTATTATTATTATTATTGTTATTATTACTACTACTATTATTATCATTATTATTATTATTATCATTATCATTATCATTATTATCATTATTATCACCCACATTATTATTATCATTATTATTCACATTTACATTAATCTTATTATTGTTATCCTTCTTATTATTACTGTTATTATTAATGTTATTTTCTATATCATTATCCTTATTATGAGCATTATTATTATTATCATTATCATTATTACTACTATCGTCTTATTATTATCATCATCTTTATTATTATTATCATTATTGTCATTCTCATCATCATTACTATCATTATTATTTTCATCATCATCATTATCATTATAATTATCATAATTATCATTACCACCATTATCACTAACATTGCTGTTGCAGATGTAACTGATGCTTTTCAATATATTCTGTTATCATCATTATAATCATCATTATCATCACTATCATTACAAACAAATATCGCCATCAATTCGTTGAAAGAAAGACCAGTATGATATAGACTGTTTAAAAAAATATAGAAATAGGAAGCTGTCAAAGACTCATTCCCATGACACTGAAGCTGAAGCTCCGAATCGGACAGGAGAGAGACAGCTCGTACAGTATATTATATTGAACAAACGAAAGTGTTTTTGCTGTTTGTTTTTAGATAAGTATTTTTTTTACTTTTTTTTTTTTTTTAGAAGTGCTGTTTTTGTTGTTTGTGTTGGACAAGTGTTTTTTTATTCCTGTTTTGAAGATTTTTTTTTGTTTATTAAGAAAAAAATGGTGGTGTTTATTTTATAATCTTTTTTATCTGTTTGTTTTGAACAGTTGACGTATTTTTTTCCTGTTTACTTTGATCCAACTCTTTTTGAGGTTTATTTTGCACAGACGTTGTTGTTTTCTGCTTATTTTGGACAAACGCAAACTTTCCACGTTCTATTTTTCAAATGTCTAGGCAGATCCTAAAACCCAAACAAAATAAATTTCGAACTAAGAACAAAAAAAGAGAGAACCTAAGGGTTTTAAGGAGATGGGAAATAATGTAAGAACACAGATAGTAATAAAGTAGTAAGCCTTGAAGGACGAGATACCATGAATAATACCACAAAGCTGGAAAAAGGTCAGGGTAACCATCTCATGTATTAGTCTCATTCATAGGGTATTTTCCTACTCTCCCCTTCTCCCCTCTCCCCTCTCCCCTAATCTTCCCTCTATTCCGCTCTCTCTCTTTCCTCCCCGTATGTCTAATCTTTTCCTCCTCTTTTTTCCTTCTTTCTTCTCCCTTAGTTATATATCTACGCCTCCTCTCGTTTTCTCTATTTAAATATCTGTTCTCTTCTTCTCTTCTCCTTTCACCCACTTTCTCCCCACTTTTCCATCGATATTCCCCAGCATCCCCTCCCCCTGCAACCATTTTTTCTTCCTCAAGCTCGTATCCCCCTCTCATCTTAACCTTCCTCCTCTTCTCATCTTCCCTCTCTCTTATTTCCCTCCCTCTTCCCCTTCCTCCAGTCTTACAACCGTTCATTGCCCCCTCCGCCTCTCGTAAATCTTCCCCCTCTTCCACACACCCACATCCTCTAACCTCCTCGATCCAACGCCCCCACACCCTCCCCCTCCCTCTCTTCCAATAACCCCACACCCTTCCTCCACCTCTCACACACCCCTACATCTTCCCCCTCTCCCTTTCCCACACCCCCACACCCTCCCTTCCTCTCCCACACCCCTACACCTTCCCCCTCCCTTTCTTCCACACATCCCACAGCCTTCCCCTATTTTTCCCACAACCCCACATTCTCTCTCTCTCTCTTTCTCACCCCCCCTTCCTCTCCCACACCCCTAATTCCTCTTCTTCTTTCCCACACCCCCACACCCTCCCCTCCTCTCACACACCCCCACACACTCTCCCCTCCTCTTCCACACCCCCACACCATCCGCTCCACCTCTCCTAAACACACCCTTCTTCCTCCTCCTCTCCCACACCCCTCCCTCACCTCTCCCATACCCCCACACCCTTCCTCCACCTCTTCCATACCCCCACCTTTCCCATACCCCCACACCCTTCCCCCTCTCCCACACATCCCACATCCTCTCCCTCCCCACCTTCCCCACCCACAGACCCAGCCCCTTCCCCCACACCCCCACCCACGCATCCTCTCCCTACCCCTCTCCCCCAAGACCTCAGCCGCTTGAGATAAGACATTTTAAGCATGGAAAATAGTGCGTCATAAATTCCTTCCTTGTTCGGATTCACGAATGTCGGAGATGATATTTAGTCTACGGCCTTCCTCTCCCTTTCTTAAGACGGTTGCTAAGGGAATCCAAGGGAAGGAAAAGAGAGGGAGAGGGAAGGGAAAATCCTACTGCAAGCTTCCTTTCAACTTGCTTACGATTCTCATTTCTGTTGAAGTATTAAAGAAATATACATACGTTGGTCTGTGTTTGTGTTTCAAGGTTCATTTGTTATTTCAGTAAAAAAAGAAGAAAAAAAAAAAAACACATCCCCTCTACCCCTACCCCCCACCCCACCCCACCCCCGCTTCGCTTGTTCCCCTGTTTCAAGGATATTTTTTTCCTATTGCATCAACATGAGAGAAAATTAAATTCCTATTGGTTGTTGATAGTATCTGCATGTTTGGAATATAACACGGAGAATTTTTTTTTTTTTTTTTTTTTTTTTTTGCCCCCAAACGGTATCACGATCTTTAAAACTGAATTAATTCTCACCGGCAATATTTTGTAATGAGGAAACCTTAACATCCGGAGCAATTACGGGGTCTTAATGCATTATGACGAATATGTATTAATGATACCATAATTATGGCCAGCCCTTTCCTCTGTGTCCGCGACATTTAATCCATAATTAATTATATATTTCGGACAGACGAAATTTGCCAAAGGCCGACTGCGACGCGAATGTACAGCGACGGCTCAACTAATATTTCATAAAGCCGGGGATATGCGGCCGGGCATGTTTATGATCATTGCTGGCGGGGTAGACATACGCACATACATACCCACATGCACACACATACACACACTCACATACGCACATATACAGACACACACTCATACATACAGACATTCACCTACACACCCAGGCATACAGGCACACACTCATGCAAACACACACACAACGCGCACACACACACACACACACACACACACATACAAACGCACACGCACACATTCATACAAACACACATACACATATTCGTGTAAGCGTACACAAATGTGCATGAATATGCATGCAGACACCCCCACACATATACACATTATATGAGAGAGACAGAGAGAGAAAAAGGGAGACATAAAGACAGGTAGGCAAACGGGAAGAGAGACAGGCAAGTTAACAAAGAGAATATAAATAACGAAGGAAGGAAGGCAGATAGATGATAAGGTTAGAAGGAGAGATTCCCGAAGAGAAAAAAAGAGTGAAGACGAAAAGGAGCAAGAAGAGGGGGAAGAGAAACGAAAGGAGAAGTGAAAGAGAGAAGAAGAGACATAAACAAGTAAGAAGGAGAAGGAAAAGACGAAGAAGAAATGAGGAAAGAGATAAAACATAGACAAAGGAAAGAAGAAATGTGAAACCAGAAAGAAAGAAGAAATGGAAAATGCAGAAGCAGAATACGAGGTGAATTTTATTAATAAAAGGAAGAGATGAGAATGAAGAAGAGAAAGCGAAAAGAAAAGAGAACAAAGAGGCAAAAAGAAGTGGAGGGAAAGAAAAAGAAGAATTACCCAGACTGAAGAATGATTTGCAAATAAATAAAAGGGTAACAAGATAGAATAAAGATAGAAGAAGAAGAAACAGGAAATAGACAGGATAACCAATAGTCAAAAAGGGATAACAAGGGAGGAGAATACTGGAAGAAGAAGAAGGGGAAAAGGAAAAGGAAAAACAAACAGCAAAAAAACAACTAATAAAGGGGAGAGAGACAGGTACAAAGAAGTATAGAGAAAAGGGAA
>NC_061822.1:11344697-11367197 GCF_019202785.1 Penaeus chinensis
AACTACATATGGCAAAAAAGAATACTGATATGTTATCAATGATAACAGCGCTGTTATCCATGCATTTCTTGTGACCATTATCGAAAAGCTTCTTAGTTCCAAATTGCTTTTAATATACACAACGCCTCAGCCAGTGCTCGTAAACCTGAAGCTTCTCCGCGGTCTCAAAAGTTTCCAAATACCCACAAAATCCTGTTTTCTTTGAAGAACAACATCCCATGCATATCTAATGAGGGCGGAGACGCTGGGGTTTTACATGGGTTTTACCTCTGTCATCATGGGTCTCTTCGGCTCTGCACGAGTATGTGTGTCCTGTGGAAATGGGGGGGGGGGGGGGCGTTATGTTGGGGAAGTGACGTAACTTTCTTCGTCCGTCGTTGTCATTGTCTCTGAATCCTTTATTTCTTAATTTCTCTTTGGCACTCCGATCCTGCCGTCTTCTCTCTCTCTCTCTCTCTCTCTCTCTCTCTCTCTCTCTCTCTCTCTCTCTCTCTCTCTCTCTCTCTCTCCTCTCTCTCTCTCTCTCTCTCTCTCTCTCTCTCTTCTCTCTCTCTCTCTCTCTCTCTCTCTCTCTCTCTCTCTCTACCCCTAATGTTCCGTCTCTTGGCCTCTCTCTGCCTCTCTGTACGTCGCTTTGTCTCTCTCAGGGTTTCTATCTCGTTGTCTCTATCTGGCACATTGATTCTGTTTCGTTGTCTCTTTCTGGCATTCTATCTCTGTTTCTCTGGCTCTCTCTCTCTGGCTTTCTGTGTCTGGCTTTCTGTCTCTGGCCTATGTCTTTCTCTCACTTTCTGTCTTGCCTCTCTCTGGTTTTCCGTCTCCCTGCTAGCTTGTCTGCTTGACCCGCCGTGCCTTTATATCTCTATTTCTTTCTTTATCTAGATTTCTCTCGCACTCACTCTTTCTATATTTCCTTCTTTACTTTTCTTTACTTCTCTGTTTCCCTGGATTATGTCTCTTTCCTCTTTCTTGTCTATCTCTGTGTCTTTCTGTTTCTCCAATTTTCCCTTCCTTTGCCTCTCAACAACGCGGAAGATAAGGAAGAGGGTGCTTAAGAGGAAGAAGAAAGAGAAGATGATAATGATTAATTTGATGATGGCAATGACAACAATGAAAAGTAAATGAAAAAAGAACGGAAAAATAAAAGCAATATAACATGTAATTAGTAAAAAGAAAGGGAAAAAAAGCCAAGAGCTATATTGTAGCAGGGAAAAAAATACGGGAAAAAACAAGAAAGAAAAGCTGACAAAATATTTGATACATTTATACTTTCACTCCTACACACACCTACACACACCTATGCAAAGAACTCCCACACACACACACAAACACAAACACACACATACACACACACACACACACACACACACACACACAGACGAAAACACACACACACACTCATACACACACACACAAACACACACACAAACACACACACAAACACACACACACACACACACACACACACACACACACACACACACACACACACAGAAAGAGCAGACAGCAAAGATGAAGTAGACGAGGCAATGCGTCCCTGCTAACTAAGCCTACTTGCTGACCCCCCCCCCCCCTCCCCTTGATGCCTATGCGACGAAGGCCCTTCTCATTAAGGCCTCTTTCTATTAGCGAGTCAGGCACGAGGATTGGGGAGGAGGGGGGAGGGGCACTGGTCTTGGGGTGAAGTATGAGGGAGGGTAGGGTATGGGTATGAGGGAGAGGGTAGGGAGAAGGAGGAGGGTAGGGGGTTGATGAGGGGGTAGGTAGGGAGTAGAGGGTTGGGGGTGGGCGTTGGAGGGGGAATGGGGAAGAAGGAGGGGTAATATAGAATGGGTAGGGGGTGGGGCATGAGGGGGATGTATGTAATAAAGGAAGGGATGGGGGAATGGGGGAGGGTGCTTGTAAATAAGATTAAGGGGGAAGAGGGGAAGCTGGAATAAAGGGAAGGTAGAGAAACAGGGAGAGGGGAATAAAATGAAGGGGAGACAGAGGCAAAGAGAATGAAAAGAGGAGAGGATGTAAGAGAAAGAAGAGAGAAGGAGATGGGGGGGGGGGAGGGAAGAATGAAATAGAGGAAAAGGAGGAAAAGGAGGAAAAGGAGGAACTAGAATAAAGAATGAAAAAGAGATGGTTATAAATAAAGGGGAAGGGGGGATGGAAATAATAAGAGAACGAAAGAGAAGAGAAAGAGGGGAAAAGGACATGAGAATTGGTGATAAAAAAAGAGAAATAGGAAAGGAAAGGAGAGAAGGGAATATAAATGAAGAACAGGAGGAGCCGGGATGGGGAGGGAGGAGCCGGGATTCGAAATTAAATCTATTCGAAATCAAATTTGATATCGAAAAGTGGGGGGGTGGGTATATATATATAAGTGGGAGAATTCACAAAACAAGTCTCTTGTATCTCAAGTTGGATGACCGAATATAAAAGCCAGTATTCTAATTTATCTTTTTTTCTTTCGTTTTTATTTTCCAATCTCCGATTCAGTGATTGTATTTTCATCATACAATATCTGTCTATCTAGGCTTAGTTTCTTTGTGTATTTATTGCTTTTTGTCTTTACTTTATTCCTATCCTTTCAGTTTTTCGTCTTTACATCACAATATATAAAATGTCTATTCACGTTCGCAAATATGGCTTTTATATATCCCCTACTTTACACGGATTCAAGGAAAATCAAAAGAAATCAATATACAGATATTAATTAATGTTCCTGCAATGATGAAAGCCGAGAAAATGCGAAGGTCATAAGGACAAGAAAATTGATTGCTAGATAAAAGACCGACAGAGATACTATGTAGAGTGTTTCGGTTTTGTGAAATTGCTGAAAGGCATAATCGCCATCTCGTCTTTTAGCGATAATACTTTTCGCTCCAAGGAATATCTTTAGAGAGAGTTGTCGCTGTTTTGATTTTCATGTACAGTCTGATTTTGACTTTTTCTTTCATTCATCCTTTCTCTCTGTCTGTCTGTCTGTCTATCTTTCTGTCTCTCTCTCTCTCTGTCTGTCTATCTTTCTGTCTGTCTCTGTCTGTCTGTTTCTCTGTCTGTCTCTGTCTGTCTGTTTCTCTGTCTGTCTATCTTTTTTCTCTCTGTCCCTCTCTCTCTCTCTCTCTCTCTCTCTCTCGCTCTCTCTCTCGCTCTCTCTCTCTCTCTCTCTCTCTCTCTCTCTCTCTCTCTCTCTCTCTCTCTCTCGCTCTCTCTCACTCTCTCTCTCTCTCTCTCTCTCTCTCTCTCTCTCTCTCCTCTCCTCTCTCTTATTCCAATTCCTGGTTTGTGTACGTGTGATTTGAGGAGGGGAGTCTCAAGACAATCCATTCCAGGAAAATACTAACAAGGAAAATAAGACTGTACAACCCGGTCTCAGAACCTCACCGTCGTCTTAGGATGAGAGAGAGAAAAACATATATACAGTGCTCCTTGAGATGAAAGAAGATTTTTTTTTTTTTTCCCCTAGAAAACTGATTTGTGATTTCTTGGTCTGTTATCTAACTTCTTTTCTTCCATTTCTTCTTCATTCTTCCTTTCTTCTTTTCTTCTTTTTTTCTCTCTTCTACTGATGGACTTTATGAAAGCTCAAGACAAATATGATGTGGTCTGCGCTTTCTTGTGTCTATTTTTTCCAATATAATATACTACCTCATAATGATTTTGTGTTTACCTGTGTGTGTTTGTCTGTATGTGCGTGCGTGTATGTGTGTGTGTGTGTGTGTGTGTGTGTGTGTGTGTGTGTGTGTGTGTGCGTGTGTGCGTGTGTGCGTGTGTGTGTGTGTGTGTGTGTGTGTGCGTGTGTGCGTGTGTGCGTGTGTGCGTGTGTGTGTGTGTGTGTGTGTGTGTGTGTGTGTGCGTGTGTGTTTATTTATGTGTATGTACGTCTCTGTGATTGTGTACATGTACAATACATGCTTCTCTTCATATCTCCTGCATCATTTCCTTGCTTAGACGATGACTATAAAGAAGCTCTCTTGCCCCAAGTGACTGTGGACATATGTATAAGCTTAGAAAATTGTAACATTCATTAACCTGTAAGTCTGAGATAACGAAGAGCCGCGTATATTGCAATTACTTTTGTATTACTTTATATCATTTGCATCACTGACGGAGTATGAATGGGGGTATACTTTCTCATCTCCCGCTTCACACCTGTTCACGAAGCAATAAAGAGAAGATCAAAGGAAAGGGAGGAAAATAGAGGAGAATAGACATAGGTTCGAAGAGGCGGTGAAAAAATAAGCTGTGCAAGAGAGAGAGAGAGAGAGAGAGAGAGAGAGAGAGAGAGAGAGAGAGAGAGAGAGAGAGAGAGAGAGAGAGAGAGAGAGAGAGAGAGCGGGGGGGGGGGGGGAGAGAGGGAGAGAGTGAGAGAGAGAGAGAGAGAGAGAGAGAGAAAGAAAGAGAGAGAGAGAGAGAGAGAGAGAAAGAAAGAGAGAGAGAGAGAGAGAGAGAGAGAGAGAGAGAGAGAGAGAGAGAGAGAGAGAGAAAGAAGAGAGAGAGAGAGAGAGAGAGAGAGAGAGAGAGAGAGAGAGAGAGAGAGAGAGAGAGAGAGAGGGGGGGGGGGGGGTTGGGGGGAAGGGCGTAGAGAGGAAGAGAGAAAAAGACAAAGATCCAGACAAGTAGAGCAAACAGACATAAAGGCAATTAGACAGACAGCCATAGCGACAGACAGAACATAATGTAAAGGGAGAGAGGAGGGAGAAGAAAAAGACAAAAATCAAAGAATATAAAGAGAGAGAGAAAGAAAGAAAGAAAGAAAAACTGGTGGAACGAACACAAACAAGAGACAAAAATAATAAAGGAAAGAAACCCGAAGTGTGAACGAGATCCCAAACTTTCTTTCTTTCTTTCTTTCTTTCTTTTTCCCACTTTTCAACGAATCCTCATCTCCAAAAATGCTGTTGCTAAGGTTCGCGAAAGGAGGTGAACTACAGCGAATGTTCACTGGGTGTTCAATGCTTCTGACTGACCAACGGAATTTTTGGGTTGGTTGTTCAGATGTTTAGAAATTCTTCTGACAAGACTGACTGTTCAGAGATATTTAGATGTTTCTCTTTTAGGATCTAGTTGGGTTTAAAGGTTTATGATGTGAGGGATTTTTTTTCTGGTATGGTGTAAATTTCCCTTCATGTCTACTCGAAATATAGAATGAGCAGGGGGAACGCAGAAAGATAGTAAGAAATTTGGTACTTAAACAGGTATTGTGGGTGCGTGTGTGTATGTGCGTTTGTTTGCATATGTGTGTGTCAGCGTGAATCTACATGCAACACTGGTCACATCCATTTACTGTATACACATATCTATACACTATACAATACAAACCCTGTACAATACAAGCCTTATAATATAAATATACTACCATATACACACCAGACACTTGACATCACCCCTACCCTTGCTCCTACCCCCTCTTCCTTACATAAACCGTAATCTATGAAACCATGGAATTTACAGCGCAGGAACTGTATCGAACGCAGCGAGACGGAAAAGAAAAGCGAGAGATATGGCACAGGAGGGGAAAACACGTTTGTCTGAAGGCGGAAGAGGAGTGGCTTTGCTGGACAGAATACAAGGGGAGAGATGGTGGTAGTCTTTCTTGCTGTGGTTGACTTCCTTTTCTTTCTCTCTCTCTCTTTCTCTCTTTAAGGTTATCCTCTATTTCTTTATCTTTTCCCTCTCTCTCTCTCTCTCTCTCTCTTTCCTGTTCTGACTTTTTTGTTGTTATTGTTTCCTCTTGCTGTTTTTATTTTAGTTTTTGTTCTTTCTATTTGTTTTCGGTGCTCTTGTTGCTGCTGCTTATTCATGGCTCTTCTCTCTCTCTCTCTCTCTCTGTCTCTGTCTCTCTCTCTCTCTCTCTCTCTCTCTCTCTCTCTCTCTCTCTCTCTCTCTCTCTCTCTCTCTCTCTCTCTCTCTCTCTCTCTCTCTCTCTCCTATCCGCATTTACTTACGGTTAGCTCTCCTCTCATATTCCTTTTTGTCCACTCTGTGTTCAATAACCTTTTTCAAATCCAGCCTTCCTTGTCCTGGGAATTCAGAGTTATATCCACATTCCTTTATAAGCGTGTAACTCTGTCATATTTTGTTTCTTTTCTTTTCCTTTCTTCCATCTTTTTTTACTCGCTTTCTCTGATTCACATCGGCGTCTATAATGGACCCACTTTCATACATTAAGCGTCGTAAAGGTTAAGGAATTTCGTCGGTAAATTTCCTCTTGGGAATAACAAGTTTTTCTCCGTTTTCCAGACCCCCCCTCATTTCATAATCCTCCCTCCCCCCCTTCCACGCTCTTCCCCTCTCTCCATCTCATCCCTTTACTTTCCCCTTCACCCTTACACTCTTCCGAACTCCTTCTTCCTTTTCTTCTTCTACCTTACTTTCTTAATCCCCCAAACCATCTAATTTTACCCCCCTCTCCTCCTCCCCTTATTCCAATTTTCACTTCTCCTTCTCTCCCCCACCCCCCTACGCCCTCCTTCCCCCTCTCCCTTGTCTTCCCCTTCCGCTTCCCCCTTTCCTCACCCACCCTGCCCCCTCTCCCTCCCTTTCTCTTCCCCTCCGCTTCCCCTTCCTCACCCACCCTGCCCCCTCTCTCTCCTCACCCTTCTTCATCCTTCTCACCCCCCCCCCCCCCTGTCTTTTCCTATCACACGCCTCCCAACACCTACTCTTAACACATACTTGAAAATATACATAGGTTATGCATAGTCATATATACTGTCGCTTCAGATCGGGTGTAGAGTCTTTCAGAAGCTTACCCAAGAGAAAAACAATAACAACAGCAATGAACAACAACAATAGCAACAACGAAAACTACAACAACGACAACACAACATGAACAACAACAACAAGAAAAACAACAACAGCAACATGAAAAACAACAACGACATGAAAGAGAAGAGGAAAAAGAGGACAAAGTAAATGAAGGGAAGAATTAGAAGAAGAATTAGAAGAAGAAGAAGAAGAAGAAGGATGCCGATGATGGCAAGGACAGGGGAAAGGAAGAAGATAAAAATAAGAGGAAGAAGAAGGAAATGAAAAAGAAAAAGAAGTAGTTCTGGTAGTTGTTGTAGTAATAGTAGAAGAAGAAGAAAGAGGAGGAAGATACGAAGGAGACGATAATGAAAGGCATGAATACAAGAAGAAGAAGAGGAAGCAGACCGGCAATCTATAGAGTTTTTTTTTTTTTATACATTTTATTTTTTCGGTCCGTCTTTCAGTTCTTCCTCTGTTGACTTCTTTTTATCTGCTATCTATCTACCTATTTTCTATCCTTTGCCTTAGTAGGTAAATCTACCTGCCTATCTATCTGTCTACAAACCCATTACCTTTTATCTATCTATTGATCTAGTTATTAATCTATCTGCGTATCAATCTTTATTTTTATTAAACTATATCGTCTCTTTTAGCAACAACTTTACTTTTTTTTTTCTTTCTCTCCTTCTTCACAATCTTCTTCCTTTTTCTCCTTTTTTCACTAAGTATAAACCGGCGTTTAGACTCCCGAAATAAGTCTCACGATTATCGCTTGAAAAATAGAACTAAAAGATGCTTAGTTTTTCAATATGTTTTTTTTCTACTTCTTTTGCTTCCTTTTCTTTTGCGTTTTCGTTTGTTTGTTTTTTCGTTTTAGAAACTAGTTATCGGTCGTTGTTCAGATTCTTTTAAGTGTTATTTTTAACTATCGTTATTACTGCTGTGATTGGTAGTACGTTTTTAGTATGTGTGCAATCTGCGTCTCTGTTTGCCTGTTTGTCTGTCTGTCTGTCTGTCTGTCTGTCTGTCTGTCTGCTTCTCTCTCTCTCTCTCTCTCTCTCTCTCTCTCTCTCTCTCTCTCTCTCTCTCTATCTATCTATCTATCTCTATCTATCTATCTATCTATCTATCTATCTATCTATTTATCTATATATCTCTTTTTCTGTCTGTCTGTCTGTCTGTCTCTCTCTCTCTCTCTGTCTCTCTCTCTCTATCTATCTATTGATCTGTCTGTCTGTCTATCTCTATCTCTTACATCCTTTACCTACCCCCTCTACTGAATCATTTATGTATTTATCTATAACTTCTTTGTGTTTGTCCGAAATGTCTTACCACGGCGTGTGACATTAGAAAAGCTAGTGGAGTCTGAATATTGAATTTGAAAAAATAAAGATAAAAAGTCAAAGTCAGTTCAGTGGAGCAGAATACCTTTCCTTGTTGTTGTTATCTTTATTTCAATCTACTTTTTCTGTCGTTTATTGTATCTCTCTCAATCTACATTTCGATGAACAGTCCAAAGGCCATTCGTGAGTTTAAACCTTCCGAGAAATATAAATAACGACACAAGAGGATGAGGCAGGCAGGTAGAGGGAGAGATAGAAAGAAAGACAAAGAGAGAGAGAGAGAGAGAGAGAGAGAGAGAGAGAGAGAGAGAGAGAGAGAGAGAGAGAGAGAGAGAGAGAGAGAGAGAGAGAGAGAGAGAGAGAGAGAGAGAGAGAGAAAGACAAAAAGAGAGAGAGAGATAGGGAGAAAGATAGAAAGAGAGAGAGAGAGAGAAGAGGGGGGAGGTAGAGAGAGAAAGAAAGAAGAGACAGAGACAGAGAAAATGAGACGTTCGCAGAGAGAAAAAAGAAAACAACAGAATAAGCGACATTCTATTACAAAAAAAAAACATAAAAAAAAAAAAAAAAATATATATATATAGATAGATAGATAGATAGATAGATAGATAGATAGATAGATAGATAGATAGATAGATAGATAAATAAATAAACAAACTAAAAACATGGAGAAAACAAGACATTCCTCCAAATATCACAATCCATTTGAATGAATTCTGATACTGAATGATTCCAGAAAAGACTGCTATACAGCTAATGTCATATCTCCATGATTCAGAAGGCTACCACGCCTGTCAACCTTTAGAACAAAGGTAACTGATAATGCTAAGATAAACCAGTCTCTCCAATACAAATGTCAGGTGGGATGAAATAGAGGGGGGGGGGGTAAGGGGGTAAAGAGGGGAAGCGGGGAAGGAGAAAAAAGAAGGAGAAGGGGTAGGGGGGTAAAGAGGGGAAGCGGGGGAGGCGGGAGAAGAAGGAGAAGGGGTAAGGGGGAAGGGGGCTGGTAAAAGAAGGAGGACTAAGGGGGAAGGCAAAAAAGGAGGGGGAGGAGGGAGAGGGATAAAGAGGGAAGCCAAAAGGAGGGGTGAGGGGGTAAGGGGGTTGGGCAGAAGAGGAAAATGGGTGAGGGGGGCAGGGGATAAGGAGTAGGAAGAGGGAAGGGGAAGAAAAGTTGCCTAGGGTGATGGAAGAGGGTGCGTGGCGAAAGAGGAGGAGGAAGGGAGTAGGGAGGGAGGTGTTCGGAGGAGCATGAATGGTGTGTGGGGGGGGGGGGGAGGTAGGAGGAGCGTGAGGGTGAGATTAGGAGGAGCAGGAAGGAGGGGGCAGGAGGAGCATGAAGAAGTGAGAGAGAAGAAAATGAATAAGGGAACAGAAGAACAAAGGATAGAGGAAATGAAAGAAGGGAAAAGATATAAGGAAGGAGGCGAAAAGTGTGTAGGGGAGTAGAAAGAGCATGAAGGGGTAGGGGGGATATGGAGAAAGGGAGAGGAAGGAGAGGAAGAAGGGGGAGAGCGATTAGAAGAGCATTGGTGGTAGGGATTGGAGGGGGGGTCGGCGGATTGGAGGGAGGGAGGTGGATTGGAGGGGGGGTCGGTGGATTGGAGGGGGGGGCCGGTGGATTGGAGGGGGGGTCGGTGGACTGGAGGGAGGGTCGGTGGATTGGAGGGGGGTTACGTATAAGAGAAAGGGTTAAAGTAGATTGGTGGATTGGAGACAAATGATTAGGGGGAAAGATTAGGGAGGAAGAGGGTTATAGGATAGGTCTGGCTGCAGAGGAGGAGGAAAGGGAGAAAATAATGATCAGAAATGCAACTTTGAATAGATTTATGATGGTGAAATACTGCATTCCCGGCGAGGATAAATACTGCGATAGATAAGCGGAGATATCACAGTCTTCATTATATTCTCGTTTCACCATATTTTATCGCCTTTCACCGAAATAACCTGCTTGCTTTTCCTGATCTTCGCCCCCCCCCCCCCTCTCTCTCTCTCTAATGTTCCTCGTTTCCCATTCCCCTAGCATTTCACCCCCCCCCCTCCCCCTCCTCATCCACACTTCCGGTTTCCATCACAAAGCCATCATCTTCTCTGCTATCTCCCCACTACCTGTTCCTTCTCTTGTCTCTCTATTATCCCCCGCTTTCTGTTTTACTGCTGTACCGTTCAACCCCTTCGCCTCTGACCCTTGCATTACTGTTGGACACTACTTACACCATCATCACCATCACAGCCATCACCTTCCCCTTTGCAACGGTCATCACCAAGCACCACTTCTCCTTCCTTCTTCCATCTCCCCGGCATCATCACCACCTCCCCTTCCTCGTCCTATCTCTCCACCATCTTCACCACTACCACCATGAACCTCCCCTTCCTACTTCAATCTCCCCAGCATCACCATCCTGTCCTGTCCTATCTCCTTCAATCTTCACAGCATCATCACCACCACCCCCTTCCTCGTCCCATCTCCCACCGTCACCACAACCACCCCCTCACCCTCCGCCCGTCTCAGCAACATCACCTCCTCCTCTTCCTTCTTCCATCTCCTATCATCACCGCCACCAGCTTCCTTTCCTCCTTAAACCTCTCCATCATCACCACTACTAATAATCATCAACATTCTTCCCACAGCCATCACCACCACCACCACCGATGCTACCTCTCCTTCCTCCTCCCATCTCCCCACCAATACCACAGTCAACACCAACGCCATCACCCTCCCCACCACCGTTCCCACCGCCACCAACACCCCAGCTAATGCCGTCTCTCGCTGAGGACTAAGAACCCTTTTACCGTCAAACACGAGGATTTACAGAGGGTCGTTAGGCATGGTTATAAACATCGAACTGCTCGTTTAAGACCTTCAACAGGACACTATTCTCGGGTTGCGTTGTGAAGAGGTGGAGGCGCGTCTGAGTGGGCGGTTTGGGCGAATGGGCGTGGGTGGGCGGGTGGGTGAGGGTGTATAGTTGTGTAATGTGTGTGAGGCGGGATGGGCGGTGAAAGTTTGGGTGCGGGAGGTTGTGTAATGTGTTTGTATGTGGCCGGGATTGGGAGGCGGGTAAAGGGACCGAGAGGAGATGTTGTGTAAGTGTGTACGTGGCATGTATTTTTCATTCTTGTTTCATTCCTTTTCTTCCTCCTATTCATGATGCTCATTATTATTCTCCTCCATCTTCTCCTCCTCATCCTCTTTACCTTCCTTCTCCGTGTCCCTCCTTCTTTTCTATCTCCTCCTTTTCTAAAATTTGAACACCATGCACCGCAATTGTAGTTATAATAATGTATTCATCCATATAATCATTTTAGCAGTGATTATGGAGATAGTAACGACAACCCTGGTGATGACACGACAAGACATTTATGATAATTGTATGACATGATAATGACTTCGTTAATGATGATGGGGGACGACTCTGAAGCTTGACAACGCCTATGATAACAGTAGTTATAGATAGAAGTGATAATGTGGGTACTAAATGGATAAAAAAAAAAAAAGTATAAATGAGAATGAATATCTTCACGGCGAGATGTATGTGACACGTTCCGATTTTATCTTCATCAGAATTGCTAGATATCATCGAAATGCGTCAAATACATCTCTTGCGCTCTCAATTTATTCATTCTCTTTTTTCTACTCTTTCCACAAAGAACGCTGTTGAATATTAACTGATGACAGTAATTCATATGAGAAATAGCATCAATGGAAATTAAAACGGCCAATAGCAATAATCAAGTAGCTATAACAGTACCAACAGAATAATCAAAAATATTTTGCCCGTTAGTTAACAATAACAATAATATTGACAGCAGAAAGGTTCAAAATTATATTACCGACGAACGACCTCCCCTGTAACCCCCTCCCACCCCTATCCTAAGAAAATATACCAAGACCAATAACTATCTCAACAAATAAGCTATCGATCACCTTCCCCGTATCTTAATAATGCCACTGAACTTCCTCTAAGTGTAGAGCAAATATTGCATAAGTTAAGACGATGCGAAAGTTTAATTACTTCGGTATTTTGCCTCAATTATAAACACCAGTAATCGATGCTACAGCTTTGCCTTCCCTTAGATGGTATTTTCACAGTGGAGTGAAGCCGGGGAAAAGATTACGGGGAGAATAACAGGTTAACTTGATGCCATGTGTGTAGAGAGAAATAATAAGTTTTATATATATACATATATATGTATATTTATATATATATATATATATATATATATGTGTGTGTGTGTGTGTGTGTGTGTGTGTGTGTGTATGTATATATGTGTGTGTGTGTGTGTGTGTGTGTGTGTGTGTGTGTGTGTGTGTGTGTGTGTGTATACATATATATACATATATTTACATATATATACATACATACATGTATATATATATATATATATATATATATATATATATATGTATATATACATAATTTCGCTGATAATAACATGTGTAAATATACTTATACATAAGCTAGGGGAGACGAAACGGCATAGGGGAAGGGAAGAGGAATTAAAAAAGAGAAAATGGCGATAGAGAAGACTGAGAGGAAATGAAGGGAGAGAAAACTATCGGAAGACGAGGAGAGATGGGTGGGAGAAGGAAGAAAAAAAAAACGGTGAAGAGAGAGCAAAGGACAAGAAGGCGAAGACAAAAAGGAGAAGGTAGAAGAGGGGACAAAGAAAGTCGACGGTGAGAAAAAAGGGAATGAAATAGATAAAGAGAGGGAAGGAAAGAGAAAGAGAGAGAGAGAGAGAGAGAGAGAGAGAGAGAGAGAGAGAGAGAGAGAGAGAGAGAGAGAGAGAGAGAGAGAGAGACAGCTGCAAATAGACAGACAGGCAAATATAAAGAGGGAAAGATAGAGAGGGGTGACGGGGGGAGAAGAAAAAAGGAAAAGAAACAAAAACAAATGTGAGGGTAAGGAAGAGGAGAAGAGAGAGAGGAAGAGAAGGGAAGGAAGAGAAGAAGAGGAGAGGAAGAGAAGAGAAGGAAAGGGGAGGAGGGAGGACAGAGGGAGAGGGGAGGGGAGGGGAGATCAATACAGCATAATATCACTGTCTCACTTGGTGCGGAACGTGATCAAGTGCACGGTGGGCATGCCAGGCCTCACCTGACGACAAATATATTACTCGAAAATAGAGATAGAAGAAGGAAGAAAGGAAGAGAAGTAAGGAAGGAAGGAAGGAAGAGGAAGAAAGGAGGAGAAGGAGAAAGAGGAGGAGGGGGAAGAAGGAGGAGGAGGAGGAGGAGGAAAGAGAAAGAGGAAGAGGGGGAGAAGGTGAGGGAAGTAAGGAGGTGGGAGAAATAAGGAGGAGGAGAAATAGAAAAGAGGATGAGGCTGGGGAGGAGAAGGAGATGGAAGAGGAAAAAAAGAGGAGGACGAGGAAGAAAGCAGGGGGACGAGGAGGAGGACGAGGAAGAAAGGAGGGGGACGAGGAGGAGGGAGAAAGAAGAACGAAGAGGTAGAAGGGGAAAAGGAGGGGATAGGGGATGGGGAATAGGGATGGAAGGACGGAAGAGAGAGGGCTTGGTGCATGAGAGAAAGCAGGAAGGGGAAAAGGAGGAGACAGGTGACGAAGGAGAAACAGAAAGGGGAAGAAGGAGAAAGGAGACGAAGGTAGAAAATGCAAAAAAAGAAACAGGAAATAGAAGGACAGAAAAAAAGGGAGGAGAGGAGACGGAAGGGAAGGAGAAAAGGGGCAAGAAAAGGGGGAAGAAAGAAAGAAAGCAGGAAAATAGGAGGATTGAAGGCAGAAGGAAGAGGAAGGGGCGGGAGGGGGAAGATTAATTGAGAAGTCATTCGTCCCGCAAGATGACGGAGGAGCGAGCGTCTTCGAAGTCGATGGGATGAGGACGATGTCTCTCTCTCTCTCTCTCTCTCTCTCTCTCTCTCTCTCTCTCTCTCTCTCTCTCTCTCTCTCTCTCTCTCTCTCTCTCTCTCTCTCTCTCTCTCTCTCTCTCTCTCTCTCTCTCTCTCTCTCTCTCTCGCTCTCTCTCTCTTTCTATCTCTCTCTCTCTCTCTTTCTCTCTCTCTCTCTCTCTCTCTGTCACTCTGTCTGTCTGTCTGTCTCTCCTCTCTCCTTTCTCCTCTCTCTGTCTCTCTCTCTCTGTCTGTCTGTCTCTCCTCCTTCTCTCTCTCTCTCTCAATCTCTCTCTCTCTCTCTCTCTCTCTCTCTCTCTCTCTCTCTCTCTCTCTCTCTCTCTCTCTCTCTCTCTCTCTCTCTCTCTCTCTCTCTCTCTCTCTCTCTCTCTCTTTCTCTCTCTCTCTCTCTCTATCTTTCTCTCTTTCTCTCTCTCACTCCTTCTGTCTGTTTGTCTGTCTGTCTCCCCTCTCTCCTCTCCCCCCCCCCCCCCCTCTCTCTCTCTCTCTCTCTCTCTCTCTCTCTCTCTCTCTCTCTCTCTCTCTCTCTCTCTCTCTCTCTCTCTCTCTTCTCTCTCTCTCTCTCTCTCTCTCTCTATCTATCTATCTATCTATCTATCTATCTATCTATCTCTATCTCTCCTCTCTCTCTCTCTCTCTCTCTCTCTCTCTCTCTCTCTCTCTCTCTCTCTCTCTCTCTCTCTCTCTCTCTCTCTCTCTCTTGATATCCTTTCTTTTCCTCGTCCATTCCCTCTCGTCTCCAATTCTTCTCGTCTTCGTTATTACCTTGAGCTTTTTTATTCTTATCTTTCTTATTTTCATATTTCTTGCTCCTTATCCTCCTTCCCCCTTTCTCTCCCTAACGAGTAGCGCAACCGGGTCTGATTCGTTTACTTTAGTTTCCGATCGAGTACTGCAACCTTTCCTTCGCCTAATTCCTTCTTTCTCTCTCTATGTCTGTCTTGCTCATTCTCTCTCGTTGTTTGTTTTGTTTTTCTCTCTCTCTGTTTTGTTCTAGTTTTATCTCTTTCTCTCTCTCTCTTCTCTCTCTCTCTCTCTCTCTCTCTCTCTCTCTCTATCTATCTATCTATCTATCTATCTCTCTCTCTCTCTCTCTCTCTCTCTCTCTCTCTCTCTCTCTCTCTCTCTCTCTCTCTCTCTCTCTCTCTCTCTCTCTCTCTCTCTCTCTCTCTCTCTCTCTCTCTCTCTCTCTCTCTCTCTCTCTCTCTATCTCTATCTCTATCTCTTATTCTCTCTGTCTGTCTATCTGTGTGTCTGTCTGTGTATCTGTCTGTGTGTCTCTTTTCTCTCTCTCTCTCTCTCTCTCTCTCTCTCTCTCTCTCTCTCTCTCTCTCTCTCTCTCTCTCTCTCTCTCTCTCTCTCTCTCTCTCTCTCTCTTTTTGTTTTTTATTCTCTCTCTCATTTTTTCTTTCTGTTTCCGTGTCTTTCTCTTGATCTACTTTCTTTAGTTATATATATATTTTTTCTCCCGTTCCTTCTACGTCTCTTACTCCTTATTCTTTCTCTCTGTTCTTCTCTCTCTCTCTCACCTTCCTTTTCTTCTTCCTTTTATTTTCTTCCTTCTATTTTCTTTCTATCTCTCTCTCTCTCCTTATGTTCTTCTCCTATTCCTCTCCTCCCAGATCCTCCAAAGTCTTCCCCTGGACTCTGCGTGCCACTCACCTCTCTCCTGGTCGGGCAACTTGTGACATCAAAGGCACCCCCCCTTCTCGCCCCCCCTCTCCTCCCCTGCTACTTCCCCGTGTCTATCTTATCCCTTCTCCCTTCCTAATTCTTCTTTCCTAATTCTCTACCCTTATCTCTCTCCTCGTCTTCTCCCCTCCAGTTCCTTCTTCCTTCCTCGCTCTTTCCCCTCCATACCCTTCCCTCTCCTCAAACCCTCCCCTCCAACTCTTCCTTCTCCTCGCTCTCTCTCCTCCTCCCTCTTCCGTTTCCTCGTTCTCTCTCCTCCATACCCTTCCCTCTCCTCATACTCTCCCCTCCACCCCTTCTCTCTCCTCGTTCTCTCTCCTCCTCCCTCTTCCGTTCCCTCGTTCTCTCTCCTCCACCCCCTTCCCTCTCCTCATACACTCTTCTCCACCCCTTCTCTCTCCTCGTTCTCTCTCCTCCTCCCCATTCCGCTTCCTCATTTTCCCCTCCGCTAACTCACACCTCCGTCTTTCTCCTTCTTTTTTCTTCCTTCTTGTCACCTCCCCCCCCCCCCCCTTTCTCTATCCCAACTCCCCGTTTATCCCTTTCACTTTTCCTCTTATGTCTATTCCTACTTTCTTCCTTCCATCAGTCTTCTATCCTTCCTTCTCCCTCTTCCTTCTCTTCCTGTATCCATCCTCCCCCCCCCCCCCCACTGAAATTACTTGGAGAAAAAAAACGCGTAATGATGATGATGATGGTAATGATGAAAACATTACCAATGATCATAGTACTAATGATAGTGATAACAATGATGATAAGTGTTAATGATGGTAATAACAAAGATGATAATGACATTTTCAATCATGATAATAATCATAAGGATAAGAATAACTGTGGAAGTTATGCTAATAATAGTATTAATAACAATAATAATAATAACAGCAATACTGATAATAAAGATAATAATCATAATAACGATAATAGTAATAATGATATTATAAAAGATAATAGTAATAATAAATATAATGATAATAAAGATAATAATTATAATAACGATATTAGTAATAATGATAATAGAAATAATAATAATTATAATAGTAATGATCTACTACTACTAGTAATAATAATAATGGTAATAATAATAATAATAACATAATCACCGTAAAGATAATAGTGATGATGCTGATGATAATAATAAGTATAGTATGAGTAATGATATTATAGTAATCATAATAAAAATGATAATGATAATGATAATAGTAACAATAATGATGAAATGATGGTAATGATAATGATAATAATAAGAAGAAGAAAAAGAAGAAGAAGGATAATTATAATAGTAATAATAATGATGATAAAATAATAGTGATAAAAAAAATAATAACAATGATTAAGATAATAATAACAGTAATAATAATAATAATAATAATAATAATGACAATAATGATAACAATAACAACAAAAATAATGATAAAAAAAAATGAAAATGAATAATATAATGAAAAAAATGACACTCGCAAGAACGACATTAATAACATCAATTCAATCGATTTTGATCTACCTTTCATATTTCGTCTTATCTTAACGAACTCTCCTTGCATTTCGAGTGATAATGATCCCCCCTCCCCTCTTTTTATCTGGCTAATCAAACTGATTGAAACTGGTCATGCGTCCTGATTGGTTCACTTTGCTTGAGTCTTTGTCGCCGGGGCATCACGTCTTCACAGGCTGTATTGGAAGTCGCCTTGAAAGAGAGAGGGTAGAGGGAGAGAGAAAGAGAGAGGGGGAGAGGTTAGGGAGGGAGAGGGAGAGAGAGAGAGGGAGAGGTTAGGGAGGGAGTGGGAAGGAGTGGGAGAGAGAAAGAGAGAGGGGGAGAGGTTAGGGAGGGAGTGGGAGAGAGAAAGAGAGAGAGGGAGAGGTTAGGGAGGGAGAGGGAGAGAGAAAGAGAGAGGGGGAGAGGTTAGGGAGGGAGAGGGAGAGAGAAAGAGAGAGGGAGAGGTTAGGGAGGGAGTGGGAGAGAGAAAGAGAGAGAGGGAGGGGTTAGGGAGGGAGAGGGAGAGAAAAAGAGAGAGAGGGAGAGGTCAGGGAAGGAGTGGAAGAGAGAAAGATAGAGAGGGGGGGTCAGGTAGTGAGTGGGAGAGAGATAGATAGAGAGGGGCGTCAGGGAGGGAGTGGGAGAGAGAAAGAGAGAGGGGGAGAGAGAAAGAAAGAGAGGGGTGGGGGTCAGGAAGGGAGTGGGAGAGAGAAAGAGAGAGAGGGAGAGGTTAGGGAGGGAGTGGGAGAGAGAAAGAGAGAAAGGGGGAGAGGTTAGAGAGGGAAAGTGAGCGAGGGGGAGGGGTTAGGGAGAGAGAAAGAGAGAGGGGGAGGGGTTAGGGAGGAAGAGGGAGATAGGGAGAGAGAGGGAGAGGGTTTAGGGGGAGAGAGGAGAGAGAAAGATAGAGAGTGGAGGGGTTAGAAAGGGAGAGCGAGAGAGAAAGTGAGAGGAGGAGAGAGGTTAGAGAGGAAGAGGGAGAGAGAAAAAGAGAGAGGGGAGAGCTTAGAGAGAGGGGGGGGGTAGGGAGAGAGGAAGAGCGAAGGAGAGAGATGGTAGAGGAAGAGAGAAAAAGGGGGAGAGGTTAGGGAGAAAGAATGAGAGAGAGAAGGTAGAAGGAGAGAGAAAGAGAGAGAGAAAGAGAGAAAGAGGAGAGAGAAAGAGAGAAAGAGGAAGGGGCTAGGAAGAGAGAGAGAGAGGGAGAGAGAGAGAGAGAGGGAGAGAGAGAGAGAGAGAGAGAGAGAGAGAGAGAGAGAGAGAGAGAGAGAGAGAGAGAGAGAGTAATCGAGAAAGAGATTCTGAGAAACGAAAATCAATTCTGTCATAATGTCTTCTGCGAGAACGAGTGGTTGAGAGATCTGATATTATCGTTTTCGTTTTCCTTTGAATGTGTATATGAAATGCGCTTTGTCATGAGATAGGTTTTGTGTAATTAATTGACTTGTTCTTATTGACAGGATATATTTGATATGATTTATTGCGTATTGTTAAGCCTGTGATAAGTATCATCATTGTATTAGTTAATATTGGCTTATATACCTTTACTTATTACTTAGCAATATATCTATCAACCTATTAGTTTTGGAAATCGTGCTTATCTTGTATAAAATTTCCTTTATTTTTTTCTTTCCCGTGAATTATATTAAGAATAATCAAAACAAAAGTGGGATTTTCAATTTTGATTTCTCTGTTCATTTTTTCTTTCTCTCTCTCATTCTTTACTCTATTCTAAAAAGAAATCGAATGACATGGGACTTTTATTGTTAAGGAATAAAAGAACCTTGAGCTAAGAAATATCACATGAAAAATATCTTTCGAATCTAGAGAGGTTGAACGATACTCCAACGAAGAAAGTATAATAGAAATGTCTATTGAATGATCTTGTCTTGTGGAGTTATTCATTCTTTTTCATACCTTTTTCGTCTTTTTCTCACTCGTGTGATGTCGGAGCTCTTTATCAGTGTCAGGGATAGAAGATTTTTTTCTTTCTGTCTGTCTGTCTCTCCGTTACTGTCTCTTCTCTCTCTCTCTCTCTCTCTCTCTCTCTCTCTCTCTCTCTCTCTCTCTCTCTCTCTCTCTCTCTCTC
Source organism: Penaeus chinensis (assembly GCF_019202785.1). Lineage (NCBI taxonomy): Eukaryota > Metazoa > Arthropoda > Malacostraca > Decapoda > Penaeidae > Penaeus > Penaeus chinensis. The sequence continues at coordinate 11,363,901 of NC_061822.1, forward strand.
TCTCTCTGTCTGTCTGTCTGTCCGTCTCTCGCTCTCTTATGCGGGTGAGCTGTCTATATCTTTCATTCATTCTCTCAACGCATATTTTAGCAGCAAACTGTCAGACTGTGAGACAAAGCTAATGAAGAAAGAAAAAACGAAAATGAAGCATATCAGCTGCAAATAATGGTCTTTTTCAGCGGGAAAATGAGAGAGAGTTCTCATTATGAATATGACCTTATATATATATATATATATATATATATATATATATATATATATATATATATATATATATATGTGTGTGTGTGTGTGTGTGTGTGTGTGTGTGTGTGTGTATGTGTGTGTCTGTGTGTGTGTGTGTGTGTGTGTGTTTGTGTGTGTGTATATGTGTGTGTATATATATATATATAATATATATATATATATATATATATATATATATATATATATATATATACATATGTGTGTATATATGTGTTATGTATGTATATATATATATATATATATATATATGTTTTTATCTGAATGCGTAAAAACTTTCCGTAATAAATTATTGGCAATATACATTATCAAATCATATTGGTATCACGTAGAGCGCTTTATGATATGAACTTTTCAACAGTTTTTGTAAGAATTTTTATTGACTGGAATCCTACTTCGACATTACCATTTCCCAACGAAAACAAGATCCTTATTCGACATAGCACCTAAAAATATATATAAAATCTAAAAGTAAAAAACATGACAATGATAATATTCGAACATATAAATATAACTTAAAAAGAGAGAGAGAAATGATATTTTTAAGGAAGCCATTGATTAGGAATTTCGAAACATTTCACTCTGATAAAGAAATAATTAGTGACCTGACAAGAGCCGGGGGCTTTATTGGACAAGGGTGACTGATTAAGGGTGGGATTCGGAAAGCACGACGGAGAAGGTTTTTAAGAATGAAAGAAATGGTGATAAAAAAAAAATGGCGAATGAGAATAAATTTAAAAAATGATAAAAAAAAAATGGTGAATGAGAATAATAAAACAAAATGATTTAAAAAAAACTGGTTAATGAGAAGAATAAAAAAAAAAAGGATACATACTCTAAAAAATGAAACAAGTGATAAGACTTTGGTGAATGATATATTTTTAAGGAATAAATGTGTGATAAAACGCAAATGGATAAGAATGAAGGGAATGAAATAAATGGAGATTAAACTTGAGAGTATGAAAAGCATACAAGATAAAAGAAATGGTTATAAATCTTTGGAGAATGAGAACAAGGAATCAAAAAAAATAATGACAAAACTTTGGAGAATAAGAGTAGGAGAAGAATATAGTAATGGAAAAATGTGCTAAACCCTTCGTGAGTAGTTATAAAAGAAATGAAGAAAATTGGTGTAAAACTTTGGGAATATGATTAATAATAAATCAGAGAAATGGCGATAAAACTTAATTCAGTGAGAATATAACGAGAAGAATGAAGTATGAGAATAGAAAAAAAAAACGAATGCAAGATATGATAAAAAATAATAAGGAGAAAGTGAGAGAAGGGAGAACAATGATAAAACAAGAAGAATGATAATAGTAAAAGGCGTTGTAAATGGTAAAACAGAAAAGGATAACGGATGGAAAATGTGAAAAGAAAAGAGTGAGAGAAATAACAAGGCAGAGGGAGAGAGAGCGAGAGAGAGAGAGAGAGAGAGAGAGAGAGAGAGAGAGAGAGAGAGAGAGAGAGAGAGAGAGAGAGAGAGAGAGGAGAGAGAGAGAGCTCAAGGCAGACAGAGAGAAAGAAAAAGAAAACAGAGAGAGAGATAGAGAGAGAGAGAGAGAGAGAGAGAGAGAGAGAGAGAGAGAGAGAGAGAGAGAGAGAGAGAGAGAGAGAGAGAGAGACAAAGAAAAAAAAGAGAGAGGATCAGTTATACAGACAGACAGACAGATAAAGAAAAAGAAAACACAGAGAGAGAGAGAGAGAGAGAGAGAGAGAGAAAGAAAAAGAAAAAAAGAAGAGAGGGGATCAGCTATACAGACATACAGAGAGAGAAAGAAAGATTTAGACGAAGGAAAGTTTGCAGTACTCGATCGGGAACTAAACTAAACAAACCAGCCCCTCTGAACGGCTTCGTCACTCGTTAGGAAAAGAAAGGGGAAAGGAGGATAAGGAGAAAAAATATAAGGGGTAGTAAAGATAAGGATAAGAAAGGACAAGGTAATAAACGAGGAAGAGGGGGATTGGAGACGAGGGGAAAGGCCGAGGAGAAGAAAGGATATCAAGAAGAAATGGAATGAAGAAGTAAAAAAACGAGAATAAGAAAACAAATGAAGAAATAAGAAAAAAATAAGGAAAAGAATGGAAATGAAGATATACAAGGGAAGAAAGCAATTACGAAAGAAATGAAAATAGGGAGAAGAGACAAGGAATCAGAAGAAGAAGAGAAGAAGAGAAGAACACGAGGCAGTGAAAGTAAAGAACACCCGCCATGACCACCGTCAGGAGAAGAATCCCTTTCGGCGAGGGAAGTGGGCGAGGACACGCACACGCACACATACACACATACACACACACACACACACACACACACACACGGACACGCACACGCATGCACGATCACACGCACATGCACAGGCACACACACACACACACACACACACACACACACACACACACACACACACACACACACACACACACATATTCACAAGCACACGTACACATACGCATGCATACAACCGTACACTTATTCACACATACACACTCACCTAAATGCACATATACAAACAAACATAATCACCTACAAACACCTCCTCCCTATACGTACACGTTCATTAAAAACGCACTTACAACTCACCTCCTCTTCCCTCACACACATACACATACACAAACACACACAGATACAAACACAAACACACACACAAACACACACAATTACAAACACACAAACACACACAGATACAAACACACATACACATACACAAAAACACACAGATACAAACACACACACAAACACACGCACAAACACAAATACAAACACACAAACACACACAGATACAAACACACACATACACAAACACACACAGATACAAACACACAAACACACAAACACACAGACACACAACGCTCGAAAAGGCTTATTCTAGCGAAGGTATTGAGGTCGCACCGGGCTGGACGGGGGCCGGATGCTCTTCGGGCGGTAAAGGTGAAAGAACGCGGGGGCGGGGAGGTGTAAGGAGGGGAGGGGGTATGAAGGGGGGAGGGGGAAAGGAGGGGGGTAGAGAGAAAGGAGGGGGGGTGATGTAAGGGGGATATGAGGAAGGGAGGGGA
>NC_061822.1:11382197-11384697 GCF_019202785.1 Penaeus chinensis
TATATTTCTACGCTTGTTTTTCTACTTTTTTTCAATCTTTTCTTCTCGATTATATCTTCTTTTCCCGGTTGTGTTCGAAAGCTTGCTTGCTACCGAGCTTTGGAAAGTTTTCTGCCTTAATTATCCCTGTCAATCTCTCTGTCTGTTTATGTGTCTTTTCCCTTGTCTTTATCCCTGTCTTTCTATCTTGTCTATCGTTTTCACTTCCTTTCGCTAGTTTAGAATCTCATTTTCCCTCCTTTCCGCTTTCTTTCACAATGTAGTTCCTTTAGTCTGTTTACGTATCTTTAGTTCTCTCTTTCCATTAGTCTGCCTGTATGCTATACATCCATCTATCTCTGTCTATTTGCCTCACCATCTATCTGTGTCTGTTTCGCTATCTTTTTATCTGTTTGTTAATCTAATCATCTATCTATCTATATATCTATCGCTTTCACCCTGACCCCCCCCCCCCCCATCACAGGTTTTGGGAACCCAAAGCGGGTAAACCTACCCCCTTTGCCGTTTTTCACCCCCCCAAAAAAAACACCTTAATACATCTATCTGTAGGTTTGTTGGTTGTTTGAGTCTCTCTGTATGTCCCTTTCTGTGCTTCTCTGTCTATCTGTGTACCTGTTTTGTCCATGTACTCGTCTCTCTGTCTCTCTATCTAGTCACTTACCTATCAATCTCTCTTTTTTCTCCCTCTCTCATCGTTACCCCCCCCCCCCAAAAAAAAAAAAAAAAAAAAAAAAATCTTAGTCTGACCTTACTTCGACTCAGGCGAAATATCTGCCGCCAGATCACGTGATCCGTTCCAAACTATCGATACTGTTTCACTCATTGGGATTTCACGAGCTCCACTTCAATGGTCTTTCTGGTCTGTACTCGAGCGAGGATTAAGGTAGATTAGTCAGCTGACTATCTGAGACCTGTAATTAAGGTACGGGTGGGACAAGGTTAGTGCAGCTGCGGCCAGTGGCGAGGCAGGCCGCTTGAGGTAACGGGAATGTGGGAACTGCTGGGAGGGAATTTTTATATTAGTTTTCATTCAGTTATTAGTGTTGTTTTATAACATGAATGTGACCATGGCTATGGTAGTGAAGCTACTGTTCTGATTATTGTTAATGATGATATTATTATCAGTGATTATGATGATAAAGATAGCATTAATGACGATAATGGTGATGGTATTTCTATAATAAAGTAATGAAGATAATGTGAATGATAACTGAAAATACTGTCGCTATTTTCCCCATCACTGATATTATTGGTCCGGTCTTTGTCAGCATCATGTCAGTGTGCGCCGCCTTTGTCAATTTCAATTTTAGTGTTGCAGTTTTCTTCATACAATCATTCTAAATAACAGTACTGATATTACCATTAGTAATAGCAATAATGATGATGATGATAATAATAATGATAATAATATCAGTGATAAAAATAATAATAACAATAAGAAGACAAACAAGAAGGACAAGAAAAATAACAAGAAGAAAAACATGATAACAATGTAGATGATAATATAAATGTAAGAAGAACAGGAAGAAGAAAGATATACTAGTGTTAATAATGATAATGATGATAATAACAGGAAGAAAATGATGTTAAAAGCGATAATACTAATGACACTACCGATCATAATAAGGAGACTAATAATAATCATCATGATAATAATGATGATAATAGAGACAATAATGATAAAGATAATGATGATGATAATAATAATAATTGTAATAATTATCATAAGTGGCGATAATAATAATAATAGTAAAGATGATAATAGTGATACCTATGATAAACATAATTACAATAATAACAATAACAATGGCCATAAAAAAGACAGCAGTAATGATAATGACAACACTGACTACCATTTTGGTAGTAATAGTGATTATATTTTCATCCTTATTATTATCATCTTTAACACCATTGCAAATATTATTATTATTTCAACATCATCATTACCCCATTACTATCATTATCATAATGATCACGATCATTTTTGACATTATTATTATCGCTATTATCATCATCATTATTAATGTTATCATTATTACTATTTCATTGTTATTATCTCATTATCATTATTGGTTATTACCATTGTCAATAGTAGTATTACCATCATTGTTATTGTTGTTATTGTTAATATTGTATTTTTATTATCAATATTATCATGTGTGTGTGTGTGTTTGATTTTATGCGTGTGTGTGTGTGTTTATTTTTGCGTATATGTTTGCTAAAAAAATATGTGTAGACGCGAGGCTTTTCATATGTGTGCGTGAGTGTGTGTGTGGGTGAGTGTGCGTGTCCAAACGAGAATTACACACGAAGACCCACAAGGAACATCGCGGCCCCATCACTCCAGGCGGGAGTTATGAGGAAACTTTTCCACTGTTGAATCCCTCGGACGTGATGATGGGGGCGAGAGGGAAGCGGAGGCGAAAAAAAGAAAGAGAAGAAACGACGATCGAATAAAGACACGAGAAACATAAAGATAAAAAAAAGAAAAAAATAGAAT
>NC_061822.1:11394697-11399697 GCF_019202785.1 Penaeus chinensis
AAACCATTAGAAAAAGGAGCAGACAGAAAGACAAATAAACAGAGACAAAAACATAAAGTCAGACAGACCTATAGACTGTCAGAGGCAAGACAAAGCATGAGAGAGAGAGAGAGATAGAGAGATAGAGAGAGAGAGAGAGAGAGAGAGAGAGCGAAAGAGAGCGAGAGAGAGAGAGACAGACAGACAGGCAGACAAACAAACAGACAGAGACAGACGTAGACAGGCAAACAGACAGAGACAGATGCAGACACAAACAAGCACAGACAGCCACAGAGAGACTGAGTGAGAGAGGAGGAGCTGGGGGGGGGGGGAGGGTTAGGGAGGGAGGGAACGGGGAGCTCATGAATCATCACGAATCCCGAGACCGCAAGTGTAAGACTCACTTATTAAGAATTGACAATGATGAGCTCCCTTAGGAACCGAGGATTACGGAAGCTTCGCCAAGTTGGTGAAGTCTCGCCTGCCTGTGAAAGGGATGAGGGAGAGAGAGAGAGAAAGGGGGGGAGGAGGAGGAGGAGGAGGAATGGGGAAGGAAGATGGAAAGAATGGGAGGGAGATGGGTAGGAGGATGGATAGAATAGGAGAGGGAGGGGAAGAGGAGAAGAGAGGAGAAGGCGGGTGGATATGATGGAAGGAGAGAGAGAGAGAGACAGAGAGAGAGAGAGAGAGAGGGGGAGAGAGAGAGAGAGAGAGAGAGAGAGAGAGAGAGAGAGAGAGAGAGAGAGAGAGAGAGAGAGAGAGAGAGAGAGAGAGAGAGAGAGAGAGAGGAGAGGAGAGGGTGAGAAGGGAAGCAGGATAGACGGGAGGAAGGGCGATGAGAGGATGAAGAGAGGGAGAGAGAAGGGATAAGGAGGTAGAGGGGAGAGTAGGAACGGACAGATTAGAGGGAGATAGGGAAAAAGAGGGGAACAAGAGTAGGGGAAGAGAGGAGAAGGAGGTTGTATAAAAGGAAAAGAGCTGGATGGAGGGAGATATGGAGAGAGCGGGGAAGAGGGAGAAAGGAGAAGGAGAGTGAGAGAAATGGAGAGAGGGAGACGGGAAGGGGGGGGGGGGGCTAAGGAGGAGAATCATTTGGAAGGTGAGAAAGAAAAGAAAAGAGGAAAGAGGGGAATGAGGTGAGAAGGGCGGATAGGAGTGAGAAATCAGAAGGAGGAGAGTAGGGGAGGGGAAGGAAGACGGATAGATGGGAGTGGAGAGAGAGAGAGAGAGAGAGAGAGAGAGAGAGAGAGAGAGAGAGAGAGAGAGAAACAGACAGACAGAAAGACTGTATGAAAGAGAAGGGGTATAAGGAAGACAAAAAAAAAACTATATTAAGACAAGCGAACAAAATTCCAAATAGGAAATATCAAAGAAAGAAAACAACATAAACAACCAAACAAGAAAGGAATATTTTAAAAGACGGAAATAGAATAGAAACAAAAGAAACAGAGGAACAAATAAAGGGAGGATGAAACCGAGAACACAAAACAATAAAGAGAGCGTGGGTGCTGTGCATGACTGCTTCTTCCAGACTGCATGACAAGCAGGTCCTTTATCTTCCTGACAAAAGCAGTGTAACGGAAAATAAATAATTGACAGGGAGAGTCATTCAGTATTATGCATTATTCAGCTTCCATTCATCTCATTCTGGGGTTTAAATCATGTCCTTATCTCTCTGCCCTCTCTCTCCCCCTCCCCTCCTCGGCGTTTACACCCTTCCTTCTAATTGTCTTCTTACTCTCTCCCGTATTTATCTTCTCTTCTCTCCCCTCCTTCTCCTTTCCCCTCTCCCTTCCTTCGATTCTTCCCCTCTCCCTTCCTTTTCTTCTTCCCCTCTCCTCCCCGCCCTCTTCTTCCTCTCTCCTCCCATTCTCTTCCTCCCGTCTCCCATTCCTGCTCTTCCTAATCTTCTCCCCCTCCTTCTCTTCCTCTCTCCTCTCCTTCTCTTCCTCCTGTCTCCCATTCCTACTCCTCTTACTCTTCTCCCCTCCTTATCTTCCTCTCTCTTCTTCTCTTCCTCCTGTCTCCCATTCCTACTCTTCTTACTCTTCTCCCCTCCTTTTCTTCCTCTCTCCTCTCCTTCTCTTCCACCGCCCCCCACCCCTGTTCCTATTCCCCTCTCCCTTCCCCCTCTTCTCTTCTCCCTCTGTTTACTGCATTACGCTACAAATGGAGATATCTAAAAAGGGAAAAAGAGAATAGAGAATATGTGATTCTATTATTATATTAGCAATCCCTTCTCTCGTGTAGTAAAGAAGCATATCACTGTCCTCTCCCTACCACCACCACCCCGCCCCCCTACAACTTAATAGAGAGACTGATGTGATTAAAGAAAGAAGGGGGAAGTAGGAGAGAGAGAAAAAAAAAATTGGAAGAGGACATGAAAATGGCAAAGATACCTCACCATTAGCAACTCTGATGTACTGGAAAAAGTGTATCGTAAAAGAGCATAAAGATTAGGAAAATATCAGAGAAAAGGACGCATTCGAGTGCAAAAGGTTCGAAGTACATCGTTGTATTTCTAGCAGTTACCATCCCCAACTTATTAATAATCAAATAAATATTATCAACAGTCGATCAAATGATTACCATCCTCCCCTTCTCTAAATGAAGAAGAGTAAGTGAGAATAACAGAGCTTTTATTATGAGTGCGAGTTGTGTGGCAATGTATTGGGGCTGTATCACCCATACACATAGTACAATAATAAAAAAAACATATTGCGATAATAGGGAGTATGAAATAAACAGAAACATCGAGGAAGGGAAAATAACATAATAACTAAAGGGATGAAGAAGTGAGAGAGAGGCCACAAAGGAGGACCATCCCCCCTCCCCCCTCCCTCCCTCCCTCCCTCCTCATGCACCCTGCTCCGAAATGCAGACGAAATATAGATACACGATAAATCAACAAGTTGCACACAAACAAAATAGAACATTAACAGCCTAAAATGTCTCTGCGTAGGATACGGTTTTGCTGACGTTTCCTTCTTGTTTTTATATATTCATATTTTGTAGTTGTTGTTGTTTTCAAAACAGCGGTTGCTTCTCAAGAAGGCTTTTCTTTCCCTTTGTCTCTTTCTTGATCGGAATTTAAAACATCAAAAACCAATATCGGCAAGAGTAACAACAGTAGATAAAAAGTTCTTGCAGATACGATTCTCTGGATAATAACCAAATCTACATTAGAATATAAAAGGCTCTTCTAACCTTCTCCCGCTTCCCCTTTTATCCGTCGCTCTTCTCCCCGTTTACGTTTTGCTCTCTCTCTCTCTCTCTCTCTCCCTCTCTCTCTCTCTCTCTCTCTCTCTCTCTCTCTCTCTCTCTCTCTCTCTCTCTCTCTCTCTCTCTCTCTCTCTCTCTCTCTCTCTCTCTCTCTCTCTCTCTCTCTCTCTCTCTCTCTCTCTCTCTCTCTCTATCTCTCTCTCTCTATCTCTATCTCTCTCTCTCTCTCTTCCTCGCTTTCATTCTATTCTTTTGTCCTCTTTCAATCCCTATTTCTGCTCATCTCTCCCATATCCCTCGTTTCCCGTGCCTCTCTCCCTTTTCTTGATGTCTTCCCCTTGCTGCTTCCTCTTCCATTATCCCTGTTCCTCTTTTCCTCTCCATCTTCCTCTAATCCCTCTCCCTCTCTTTCTCTTCCTCTTTTCTTTTTACTGCATATAATTTACCGTAAGAAATTATGACTTTTCTGATTGTTTTCATATGATCAAATTGGCAGTATCTCTTTCTTTTTCCTTTCCTTCCTTTCCCTTCCCATCTTTCCTTTTTGCTTCTTCCCTCTTTCTCACTAAATTTCTGTGTTTTGGTCGTTTTTCCTCTACGAAAGCGATAGTATACACTCTTTGAAAAGTCTACGGTTTGTAACGCCGGGTTTCGCTGTGTACGCGTATATAGCGTGTCAGCGCGTTTTCATGATAGGAAGCTGTTTATATTCTTGACATAAAGGCAAGAGAACTTGATAGAAGATTAAATGACAACATAGATATTGCAAAACACAACCCAGGGAAATAACAATTATGCATACATATAACTTTGTTACACTCTTATCTTAAAATATGTGACCTTTTATCAATCACACACACGCGTACAGACACACATACGCACAAATACACACACACACACACACACAAAAAAAAAAAAAAAAAAAAAAAAACACACACACACATACATACACACATCCAAACAACAACAAAATGTCACATGGTGAGGAGAGAGAGAGAAAGAAAGAACAAGAGAGAGAGAGAGAGAGAGAGAGAGAGAGAGAGAGAGAGAGAGAGAGAGAGAGAGAGAGAGAGAGAGAGAGAGAGAGAGACAGAGACAGAGAAAGAGAGAAAAAACAAAGAGAGAGAGACAGAGACAGAGAAAGAGAGAAAGAGAAAGAGAGACAAAGACAGAGAGAATTACAAAACTACCACGAATCCGCAACCAACCCCGCTCCACATAGCTCGACTCCTTCCACCCTTACCAAGACCCTCCACATTACTCGCACTTAACACACATATGTGACTCAACCACCAACCCTAAGTGTACCCCACTCACCCCAACGCATTCCTCATCCATCATATGCTTCATTATTCTACCAAAGTCCTACATAGCGTTCACAACCCCGCACTCGACACCCACCTGTCCCCACACACCCCACTCGACACCCACCTGTCCCCACACACCCCACACGACACCCACCTGTCCCCGCACACCCCACTCGACACCCACCTGTCCCCACACACCCCACTCGACACCCACCTGTCCCCACACCCCCGCACTCGACACCCACCTGTCCCCACACCCCCCACTCGACACCCACCTGTCCCCACATTCCCCACTCGATACCCACCCGCCCTCTCTCTCTCCATACTCCCCTCCTCTAATTCCACACCCTCCTCCCCCTCCCCCATTCACCCTACTCCCCTCCAAACCCACACATTTTTTTTTTTACCCCATACCCACCCGTCCTCACTCTATCCACACTCCCTACCTCATATTCCCCTCTGCATACCCTGCACCCTGCTAAACTTCTAAAA
>NC_061822.1:11417197-11424697 GCF_019202785.1 Penaeus chinensis
CCTTATCATTACTATTATTGTTGCGGTTATAAGAATTATCATAATAATCATTATTATTTTCATTATTGTTCTTCTTATTATTATTATCATTATTATTATGATGATAGTGATGATGATGATGGTGGTGAGGATGATCATGATGATATCTTGTATTAGCAGTAATAGTAGTCGTAGTAGAGAATGGTAACAGCATCATTAGTATTGATATTATTGCTGTTGTTGTTGGTAGTATGTCTGTTATTGTCGGTTTTATTATTATTTTCTTTCTTATTATTATAATTTCATTATCACCATTATTAGTAGTAGTAATAGTTGTGGTAGTAGTAGTAGTATCATTATTCTCAACATTGTTTATATTTTCATTAATAGTAGTAGTAGTGCTATTATTACTATTATCATCATCATCAATATTATTACTGTCCTTTGTATTTTCATTATTATTATTATCATTATTATTATTATTATTACTATTGTTATTATTATTATTATTATTATTATTATTATTATTGTTATTATTATTATAATCATTATTATTATTTCTAGTGTTATTATTTTTATTATGACTATTTTGTTATTACTATTATTACTATTATCATTATTATCATTATTGTTGTTATTATTACTATTATTTCTATTATCATTATCATCATCGTTATTACTTTTATTGTTGTTATTATCATTATTAATATCATTTTTGCTGTTGTTTTTATTTTCATTGTAGTTATCATCATTATTGTTACTAAAATTATTATCATTATCATTATGACTTCTTTTATAATTGTCATTATAATTTTCATTATCAGTGTTAGTATTATCATCATTATCATTATCAATGTTCGTATTATCATCATTATCATTATCAGTGTTCGTATTATCATCATTATCATTATCAGTGTTCGTATTATCATCATTATCATTATCAGTGTTAGTATTATCACCATTATCATTATCAGTGTTAGTATTATCATCATTATTATCATCTTTATTATTATAATTATAATCATTTTTTGTACACAGCATTATGATATTTTGATATGTTACCATCATAAGATTTTGTTATTTTGTTAATACATTATTACTCCATATTAATGTCATTATTTCTTTACCATTTTTAACAATTATCTAATATATTCATTATTATTATTTCATCAAAGAACAATGATCTTTTTAAATGTTTTCATTCATGACTTTACTGTATGTCATTTTTCAGCTTCATTATCAAAGGCATATCATATTTAATATCTAAAACTCCAGTAAACTGAAACGAGAGGAGGGCAGTACGGAAGCCTGGAGGAAGAATTCTTTCATGTAACTTCACTTCCCAATGAAAAAAAGGCAATTAGTGTTTCAGCCGGCAATGTTGAAGTTGTATTCTGGGATAAAAGTATATATTTTTCATATTTCACGAATTTTATGCCTTGAAATAAAGATAAAAATATGTTCTGGTGATATGCATTGAAAGGATATGTGTGTATGTGCAGTATATACTGCATCAAAATGTATACAGTATACGTTTAACAGTTTAACAGCGAATATATTTATCAGTATTTATTATGAATCATTTGACGAATTATCAACTGGATACAATAAATCTGTACTACATGAACAGAAAAGAAAGAAAGAAAAAAGAGAAAGGAAAAGAAAAAAAGAAAGGGAAAGAAAGAAAGAAAGAAAGAATGAAAGAAAGAAACAACATATATAAATATTTAAATATATATATATATTAGTCCGACTTTTAGCTAAAACCGACAACCGGAGTTGGTAGATTGAGGAACTTTAATCCCCTTCAGCAGGCCAGGGTCCAGTTTTCTTCCTTTGCTAAAAACATTTCTCGAAACACGTTTTTTTTTTTTTTTTTTTTTTTTACACCATCATGAGTTGCTTCGTCGTGTGTCCCTAAATCCACGAACACCCTCAAGAGAGTTAAAACGGTCAATAAGGTGATCGAGGAGTTCTTAAACAGCTTCGTCGCAAAAGACCCGAGCTGTAGCTAATGTTAAAGTGCTATCTTCATGGCGACAGCATCCCCGCCCAGAGGAGATTAAGGTAAACGCGACTGGGCAGTTTACGATGTTTCTTTAAAAAAAGGGAGTTCGTAAAATTATTTCCTGCAGAGGTAAGAGCGCTGACCTAAGTGGGTAGAAAGCCATGAGGCATACTTGGAAGGGGATGAAAGTTTCCCCAATTCAGCAGTTACGGTTTTCGTTTTATAGCCAAAGGTTTTTTTTTTTTCGATCTGACCTTGTACATACTCATAGTAGAAATAAAGTCCTTTAGTAAACTTTATGTAAAAGTGATACAATCTATTCGTGTAATGAATGGGAAAAAAAAAACACTTTTACTTCTATACACAGAGTGATAGAAATATAGACAGATACATAGATAAACCCAATAAGATACATTCACAGCTAGCTAGACTAACCAGTTATACATAACGAATAAAAATTGCACGCGGTAAATAACAACACAAGAAGATACAGCAAATCACACCGCAATATTTACCAACTGGCAACCCTTATACGAAAGACCGCCCCCTTCCCCCCTCTCGCGGAGTCACGCATCAAACGAATAACCATAAACTGATACCATAAAGCAATTCATCGCCTGCAGGCCTGTTCCAACTCGGGCGCTTGCCATAAGACCATGTAATTAAGCCCGACATGGATTTGCCATAAACCTTGTTACGGCGGGATTAGCCCAGCGCCAACCGAAGCAACGGGACAGGGAGAGGGTTCAATTAGACTCGGAGTGCATCGGCTGTGTCAGACTCGCCTCTCTCCTCTTGTGACTAATAAGCTTGGCACGTTCACACTCCCGAGTCGTGTCTGGAAGGAAGCGTCGAGGAAGTTCTGGTGTTTCGTTGTTGCCAGGGGGGGGGGGGTCCTGACGGTGTTCTGCGAGATCTGACATGTCTTGGTACTAATGGGTGGAATACAGTGGTCGTGGGTGTATTTAGGGATGCCATGCATATATTGTTATGCATGTCCAGGAGTGTAAATCGACTCATATGACATATATGTAAATCGATAGATGCAAACACAATCTCAAACAAGACATACATCATTTTCAAATCTTTTAGCGAACGAGAACAAAAAGAAAATAATTTAAGAAAGATAAACAAATAAACGATCAAAATGAAGACCGCTAAGAATGGAAAACTTAAACGCTCGACATCATCATTGCTACACACGCGCACGCACACACACACACACACACACACACACACACACATCCACAAACAAACGGAGACATAAACAATATTTTCATCAATATTCCTATTTTCCAACTCTTGAAGAAAAAATAAAAGAAAAAATAACCCATACACACAAACAAAGCCAAGAAAACATTTCAAAAGAAGAAGAAAAAGAACACTTGATTTAAAGAGAAGCTAAAAAAAAAGTAAACAAAACAAAACAAAAAAAGAAAAGTACAAAAGAAGACAGAATCCCCCCCCCCCCCTCCGCCCTTCGCCCCCCGAAAACAACAGCACAAAAACAAACAATGCCGTAGAAAAATCAAGGCATCTCCAGCACGGACCGAATTCATCATAAGTGAGGGGAGACTGGTACTTCTGAGAACCCTTGGCAACTTCGTTTTCCCCTAAAGGCTTGCGCGTAGGAGGGGAAAAAGGGGAAGAGTGAAGGGGTGGGGGAATATATTTTAGGGTATAGACAACGGGTGGAAGGTGGGAACATGGGGGAAAAGGCGAAGGCTGAAGGGGTGGGGGAATATATTTTAGGGTATAGAGAAGGGGTAGAAGGTGGGAATATGGGGGGGAAAGAAATATGGAAAAGGGAAATGTATTTAAGGAATATTGAAAAAGGGATGGGAGGTGGAAATGAGGGGGAAAGGGGAGGAGTGGAAGAGAAGATGTATTTTAGGGATATAGGTAGGGGGTTGGATGATGAAAATAAGGATAAATGGGGAAGAAGGAAAGATGGAAATATATTTCAAGGATAAAGGGAAATGGAAAGATGGAAAGGGAAAGTAAGGGGAAAAAGGAAGTGTTTAGGTGTATAGAAATGAGATAGAAGGCAAAAATAATGGAAAAAAGGGAGGGGGAAATATATTTTAGGGGTCGAGAAAAGGTGGAAAGTGGAAATGAGGGAGGAAAGGGAAGAGTGGAAGGGGAAATATATTTTAAGGGTATAGAAAACGGGTGTTAATTGAAAATAAGGAGGAAAATGATAACGTGAAAAGGGGAAATGATTTTAAGGGGTATAGAAAAGAGGTGGGAGGTGGAAATGAGGGAAAAAAGAAGATGAAAAAAAGGTGGAATTAGCACAAAATGTATATACCAAATAGAGAAGGAGGATGGAAAGAAGGGAGAAATGAAGTATAAATTCTAGGATGAAGATTTCAATGAAAGAAGAAAGTGAAAGGAGGAGAAAAGAGACTTTGCGAAGAGAATGAAGACGGGGAATTAGGAAAGAAGAGAGAAGGAAGGATAAAGCAACGAATAGTAAAATAAGAGAAAGGAATCAGAGTATAACGTGAGAAAATTAGGCATTAGGGAAAAACGTGAGAGAGAGAGAGTGAGTGAGAGAATGAGAGAGGGGGTGATTGAGAGAGCGAGCGAACGACCGAGAGAGAGAGAGAGAGAGAGAGAGAGAGAGAGAGAGAGAGAGAGAGAGAGAGAGAGAGAGAGAGAGAGAGAGAGAGAGACTGGAGATTGAGAGAGAGAGAGAGGAAGATAACGAAATAGAAAAGGAAGAAAGAAGGAGAGAGAGGGCAAGAGAAGACTTGGCTCGTGACCCTCGGCTGATGACGTCTCCACGAGAGTCGTAACTGTAGGTCGGGTCGATGGCACTATGGTGGGGAACATGAGACAGTCCTCATGGCCCCCAACCCCCTCCTCATCCCTCTTTTCATCCTCACACTGCCCTCCTCTTACACCCCTCCTCTCCCCATCCTCTAACCCCCCCCCTCCCCTCTCTCCATCCTCTCATCCCTTCCCCTCTCCATCCTCAACCCCCTCCCCCCCCGTTCTCTCCCCCCGTCCTACCCCTCTCCCCATCCTCTCACCCCCCTCCCCCCCCTCTCACCCTCTAGCGTCCTATCTCCCCCCAAACTCTCTCCAACCCCCCCCCCCCTATTGCCCCATCTCTTCGCCCCCCCCCCCCCTCCAAGTAATCCCCCATGACGAACCGCATCGTTCACGCATCACGTGATCCTTTAGAGCGTGTACTTCTTTTTCTCTTTTCTCTATTTTTTCCTCTTTTTACCCTCCGGTCTGTTTCCTTTTTTCGATTTTATTATATTTTCCTTTTGTCTTTTTCTGTGTGTTTCTCTCTCTCTCTCTCTCGTGCTCTCTCTCTCTCTCTCTCTCTCTCTCTCTCTATCTATCTATCTATCTATCTATCTATCTATCTATCTATCTATTTATCTCTCTCTCTCTCTCTCTCTCTCATTTTTTTTGTCGTCACTTTAATTAACTTTTTCTTTTTCTTTTTTACTTTACTGTTCTATTAATCATGTCTTTTTTCGTTTTTCTCTCTCTTTGCTTTTTGTTTTATCAATTTACTTGTTTCTTTCATTGTATCTTCTATTTTTTCTACCAAAATCATAACAGGATGCGTTTCTCTGAAAGAAACACATACATATATAAATAAATACATATATCTATCTATCTATATGTCTATATACATACATACATAAATATATATGATATATATATAATATATATATACATATATGCATATGTGTGTGTGTGTGTGTGTGTGTGTGTGTGTGTGTGTGTGTGTGTGTGTGTATGTGTATGTGTATGTGTGTGTATATATATATATATATATATATATATATATATATATATATATATATATATAAAAGAGTATGGGTGTTTAGTTCAAAATTGCTTTATAATAAAAAATAAAAAAACATCTTTCGTGTTCGCTTAGCCGGTGCATTAACGAAAGAAGAAAATACGGAACGAAGAATAAAGCAGTGACGAGAGGCGACGAAAAATAAAGATAAATGGACAAGGCTAATTAAGGAAGAGTGAAAGAAAGCTCATTAAAAAGGGGACCAGAAAGAAAAGAAATACAGAAAGGGGGAAACAAAAACGGATGCACTTAACAAGAGGGAAAGAAAATATGTTGAACGGAAACTTGAGAAGCAAAACATAGAAAGCGAAAGGAAATGAAGAATTAAAAAATATAATAACCTCACAGAAAGTTAAGCGAAAGGCAGAAAAAAAGAAAAAGAAAGATTGCATTCATATGTACTTCATACTTATTACAAATACAAACTAGATGTACCAGCAAATTTTCGAAAATATGCATAAGCTCAGATATGAATAGTGATAAGGTAAATACAAACAAATAGTGGACAAAACAGTACAGATAGGCAGCATGATAAAAATATATAATTTCAAAGAACTTAGACATTCACTAATACATACATAGATACATACATACATACACTGGAGATTACAATCAAAGGATCAGCGTAAAGATTTCCGAATATAGAAATACTAAAAATAGATATGACGTCAGAAAGGCAGACTGAAACGAAAGGAGGCTTGAATAATTAATGAGATATAAATAGACACATACAAACAAACAGACGAAAATAATGACGTAACCAAAATAATAACCTCCCATTCCAGAACTAAACTTATAAACAAAATCTCGAAATTAATAAGCAAGAAAATTGCTAGAAATTGCGTCTGGAACTCTTATTGAAGCATCTGGAAGGGGCTCACAGCAGCGCCAAGATTCCACAACATCCGTGTAATAAAATGTCAACTTTCGTGGTTCAGTTTCAGCCTTATGGAAGGAAGGCATTAGGGTGGTTTTCGGATGGCTGGGAACCCTTCCAGCAACGTTGGCGGCTGAGCAGTGATGCCAAGTGTGCGCCGGGAAAGTGGCGGTAATTTAGTTCTGCTTTTGCTCTCTCTCGCTCTCGCTTGTGGTGCTCTCTCCTCTCTCGCTCTCGCTTGTGGTGCTCTCTCCTCTCTCGCTCTCTTTTCTCTCTCTTTCCCCCCCTGTCCGTCCGTCTCTCTGTCTGTTTCTCTCTGTTTCTCTCTGTCTGTTTCTCTCTGTTTCTCTATCTCTATCTCTCTCTCTCTCTCCCTCCCTCTCTCTCTCTTTCTCTCACTCCCTCCCTCCCTCTCTCTCTCTTTCTCTCTCCCCCTCTCTCTCTCTCTCTCTCTCTCTCTCTCTCTCTCTCTCTCTCTCTCTCTCTCTCTCTCTCTCTCTCTCTCTCTCTCTCTCTCTCTCTCTCTATCAATTTCTCCCTCTCTCTCTCTCTCTCTCTCTCTCTCTCTCTCTCTCTCTCTCTCTCTCTCTCTCTCTCTCTCTCTCTCTCTCTCTCTCTCTCTCTCTCTCTCTCTCTCTCTCTCTCTCTCTCTCTCTCTCTCTCTCTCTCTCTCTCTCTCTCTCTGTCTCTTTCTCTCTCTTTCTAAAAGAGGAGGGGGAGAAGGAGGAAGGAGGAAGGAGAAGGAAGGAGCAGGAGAAGAGAAGGAATAAAAAGAAGGAGAAGGGGGATAAGAAGAAAAAG